>NC_058519.1:184011217-184314247 GCF_904849725.1 Hordeum vulgare subsp. vulgare | reverse complement strand
GTTTCCATGCCTTCCTTGGGAGAATTCGGGAGATCCGCTTGATCATCAGATTTATCTTTGGCCGGGTTATCCTGAGTCGGCGCCGGTTTTTCAATAGGCTCCGGAGCTGTAGTGGAAGTTGACCCGCCAGTTTTCCTCTTCTCCGCTTGTGCCCTAAAGGAGAAGGGGGTGCGCTTAAAAACAGACATCATCATTATCAGGATAATGTAAGTACTATAAGAACTTACCCTGGAATGCGGATCATCGGCGGAAGGGCTGACATCACTGAGTCGCCTGACGAAGGGGGAGAATTCTGCAGAAGTAATGCCTCAAGATATGAGCGAGTTATAAATATGATCCAAAAGGAAACGAAAGGAGATGTTGTTAAAAGGATACCTCATTCTGCCTCTTCTTGGTAGGAGTTTTTGTTGGTAACCCGGACACCAAGTCTCCAGAATGACTCCGAGTTTTCCGATTGGAAGCATATTGCGTTTTCTTCGAAAGGAAATTAGGATCCAAACAAGCATTTGGGTGAGACATGGGAACCTTCCCACAAATCCGCCTGGCCGGCTTAGGCGGAGGAGAAGACGAGTCGGAGGAAACAAAAATTACCTCTACGGAGTCTTCTTGGCTTTCGATGTCCTTATTCTACACAAGAGATACAGAGGTGTAAACACAAAACTATAGCAATGAATGGCAAGACAAAGAAGATAGAATTTTTACCTTTGAAAGTACATCGCCGACTTGGAATTCGTCTTCATCAGACGGTTCAGTAACGGCGGCTTTGCCTTTGCCCTTGGACTTCTTCTTTGGTGGCGGCCTGGCTTGCTTCAGGGCCATCTTTTTCGGCCTGTCGGACCAGAATTTTTCACCTTTCTGAAGTGGCATTTTTATTATGAGAATCATAATTCAAGTAAGTCGGAAGGAATAAAGTAAAGGCGGGTTAGGTTATTTACCTTGGGAGCCGGGTTAATCTTGCAGAATGGCTTAAGACCTATTTGGCCACACTTGGCCAAGGGCTCGCCGGTCAGCTTCTTGATGATGGACACAATGTCATTTTCTGTCAGTGCTGTACGGAAGTAGCACTGGGGATGGTCCAAGGTGCCATCAAACTCACACATTAAGCCATCTCGGCATCTTAAGGGGAGGATGCGCCATTCAACCCAGCAGCGGATCAAACCAATCCCAGTAAGACCATTGTTTGTCAGAGATCGTAACTCGGATAGCACCGGGGTAAAATCTGACTCCTCTTCTTTAGTAAGCTTGTCTGGAAGTTTAAAGTTTGTAGGAAGGCGTTCCTCCCTATAGCCAAGGAGCTTGTTTTCACCCTCAGGAGAAGTTTCTTGGCAGTAAAACCAAGACTCGCCCTAGCCTTTGGGATGTCTTGGCATGGCAGGTGATGGGAACGGGTTGTCCCTGCAGCGTTGAACGTTGACGCCTCCAAGTTCCAAGCTAGGGCCATTGGAAAATTCGGTCTGGCGATTCAAATGAAAGAAATACCAAAAAAAAATAACTGAAGGTTCCATCGTCAAGTAGGCTTCGCAGAACACTTGAAACTGACATAAGTTGCTAATCGAGTTAGGTCCTAAGTCTTGGAGGCGGACATTCATTAAGGTCATGGCATCTGCGAGGAATTTTGACCCTGGCGGCTTAAACCCCCGTTCGAGGTGCTCAGCAAAAACAACTATTTCCCCTTCCTTCGGGTTGGGAATTTCTTCCCCAAACCTGGAACGCCATCCGATAACCTCTTTCGGGTCGAGATTTCCCGTCTTCACACAGTCGTTGAGAAAAGCTTCATCAACTTTGGTCGGGAGCCAATCGGCTTTGAAAACGGTACCCATGGCTACAAAGGAAAAGATTGCGGGTAAATTAACTCGCCGAGTGCTTGCTGAGTGGTTAAAAGATCAATTAACTCGCCGAACATTTCTTAGGTGCCTAAGGGAGTCTGTTGACTCGCCGACAAGGGGCTGGGTCAGAATACAAGGGCGATTTAGGAATTTCCTACTGCTTAAGAGAGACGACCCAGGGCTTCAGAGATGTTCGTTAAAATGGTGAAGTATGGATCTACAAACAGGTTTTGTACAACATGCAGTAACATATAGATCTACAGAGCAGGCAAAAGTGAATGAAAAAAGCCTGGATAAAGAAGAACAGCCTACGGCTAGGGTAAGAACAGTAAAGCTGATTTGACACAAGCCTTTTTAGATCTTCAAATCGGAGCTAGTCAACTAAGGATATGGTCGATGCTACTGTACCTACTGTTATCGTCGTGAACTAATCAGCGATTATAGAGGCATTCGAGGTGTTCTAAGAAATTGGCAGGCAATGAACCTCGAGGAGCTAAGATCTACCTCTAATGGCGGAAGACTGACCTGGTGATGGCGACTGGAGGAGACCGAACAAGATCCGCGACGAGTGCTGCGCGCTTAGCTGGCATGGGGATGCGTCGGATGCGGCGGCCGGAGACGGAGGGCTTCAGGCGGCGACGGAGCTCTCGGTACAGTCGCAAGGAAGAAGGGGTCGACGAAATGGGTAGGTGGGAATGTTCCCGGCCCCCTTCCCCCAGCCTATTTATTGGGTCGGGCATTGGAATCAAGGCTCCTCGCGCGGGAACTGACGACAGGATAAAGATTTGCTATAATGGCACCCAAAATTTTCGGGATATCCGTGCCGAAGTATCCCTTGGGATTGCGTCATCATCACTTCCGAGATTAAAGGGATAAGATGATGCCAACAAGAAGTGGTTCGGCGACTTGGGTATCTCCACAATAGATGGCGGTTTAAGCGTATGATGCATAAAAGGAGCAGAATGAGTCGCCCCTAACTAGGTAAGAGTATTGGCGTGAACAGGTTCAAGTCAATCTGGGGCCTAATGTTGGGGATATTATCTGCGGTGTGACCCGCCCTAATTGGGCTGGGTCACCAAGTGGGCGACTCATCCTTTGATGATTTAAGCTTTGGCCCAATAGGCCCGTGAGTTGGATGGCGGTTCAAGATCCTCGTGGAGAACCAATTATCGGGGAGTACTCCAGTCTTGGAAAGCACGTCGACTTAGAGATAGAAAGAATCATGACTTGCGTGATGGCAAGGACTCTTGTAAACCCTAAGGGCTCGACTTATATATAAAGGCGAGTCCCAGGGAAGGAGGGGCAGGTTAGCAATCATCGAGTACTAGATCAGGCGAGTTACACCCTCCTTGTAATCGAAACACCATCAATACAACACAAAGCAGGACGTAGGCTTTTACCTCCTCACGAGGGGCCGAACCTGGGTAAATCTCTGTCTCCCTCCTGTTCAACCCCTTTGAGTCGCCACCAAGGTGCGATGGCTCCAACACTAAGTCCTTTCACGAGGACATCTGCCGTGACAAAACCACGACACTAACCATAGCATTAAACTAGTGGATCCAAATCAGCCCCTTACGAAGCAACACATAAACTAGGGTTTAAGCTTCTGTCACTCTAGCAACCCATCATCTACTTACTACTTCCCAATGCCTTCCTCTAGGCCCAAATAATGGTGAAGTGTTATGTAGTCGACATTCACATAACACCACTAGAGGAAAAACAACATACAACACATCAAAATATCGAACGAATACCAAATTCACATGACTACTATTAGCATGACTTATCCCATGTCCTCAGGAACAAAAGTAACTACTCACAAAGCATAATCATATTCATGACCAGAGAGGTAATGAGTAGCATCAAGGATCTGAACATAAACTCTTCCACCAAGTAATCCAACTAGCATCAACTACAAAGAGTAATTAACACTACTAGCAACCATACATGTACCAATCGGAGTCGCGAGACAGAGATTGGTTACAAGTGATGAACTAGGGTTTGGAGATGAGATGGTGCTGATGAAGATATTGATGGTTATGAGTCCCCTCCGATGAGAGGAGTGTTGGTGATGACGATGGCGACGATTTCTTCCTCCGGGAGGGAAGTTTCCCCGACAGGATTGTCCTGCCGGAGCTCTAGATTGGTTCTGCACAAGTTCCGTCTTGTGACGGCGGCGAATCCTTCGAAAAGCCTCCTCCTGATTTTTTTCCGGATGATAACCTTCTTGTAGCAAAAGGGGGGAGCCAGAGGGCCAGTTGGGTGCCCACAAGCCCCCTAGGCGCGGCCAGGGGGGTGGCCGCGCCTAGTAGGCTTGTGGCCACCTGCTGGCGCCCCTCTGGCACTTGTTCGGCCTAGTATTTTTTATAAATCCCGAAAAAAATCCTCGTTGATTTTCACGGTGTTTGGAGTTGCGTAGAATAGGTATCTCAAACTTGCTCCACTTTCAGGCCAGAATTCCAGCTGCCGGCATTTTCCCTCTTCATGTAAACCTTGCAAAATAAGAGAGAAAAGGCATAAGTATTGTACTGTGAAGTGAAATAACAACCCAAAAAGCGATAAATATCAACATGAAGACATGATGCAAAATGGACGTATCAACTAGCCCAAGCTTAGACCTCGCTTGTCCTCAAGCGAAAGCCAAGCTCAATAAATATGTCCACATGTTTAGGGAGAGAGGTGTCGACAAAACAAGATACGAACATGCATGCATCATGATCATGATCAGAACAGCAATACCAACATATAATCTCTCATGCTAAAGCGACAATTCCTTCACAAAGTAAAGCATGGATCAAGAACCTTACCGAGAAGTAAAAACCGATAGCCTGTAGTCATTGAAGCAATTGCAATTTATCACAACATCAGAACGAGTCAAATAAGAGCTTGTAAAGAAAATCCACATACTCAATCATCCTTTCATTCTCTACAATTGCTACAACTCACGTGGTACTCATGAAATCAAAGTTTCAGCTGGACACAGAGAAAGATAGGGGCTTAATGTTTTGCCTCTCAACCATTTACCTCAAGGGTAATGTCAACAATAATAATTCATGAATACTTACTTCTAAGTTGACATATGAATATAGATCTTTCCCTAGCATACGACGTTAGCCAAGATAAAGGCGAAACAAGGAATTGGTGAAGATCACCATGACTCTTTCAAGGGCAAAAAGTAAAGGTACTCGATAGGCCCTTCGGAGAGGGAAGCAGAGGTTGTCATGCGCTTTTGAGGTTTGGATGCGTGTCCTCTTAATGCGGAGGAACGCCACTTTATATTGCCTCCTGTCATAAAGAACTTTATTTTGCAGTCTGTCGCTTTTATGTCTTCCTCATCACAGGTTCGTACAAAGCTTATTTTCCACACACTAATAGATCATACATATCAGGGAGCAATTTTTATTGCTTGCACCGATGACAACTTACTTGAGGGATCTTATTCAATCCATTGGTAGGTATGGTGGACTCTCATGGCAAAACTGGGTTGAAGGTTTATGGATGCACAAGTAGTATCTCTACTTGGTGCCGGAGTTTTGGCTAGTATGAGGTGGAAGCAATCGTCACATGCTAAGGGATCTCTAGTCATATAACATTGTTCGGAACCAAGCAAACACAATTCATTATGTTGTCTTCCTTGTCCAACATCTACTTCTAGGCATGTAATCGTTTAGCGAGTGTTCACAATCATAGATGGTGTCAGAGATGATATATTTATATGTGAACCTCTCCTTCTTTATCACTTCCTATTAATATCAACAATGACCAAGGTCTATGTTTGTCTACCCTCAACAAGTTCCAGTCATCATTCTTTTTGTATGTGAAGCCATCACTTCCCATAAGATCATTACATGATCTTTCATGCTTTTGTTCTTTTCACAATCTTTTGATCATGACAAGAGGCAAAGCCCTTAACTAAGACACTCTTTATTATATGTCTCACGAGTTCGAATACATCGGGGGTGACACAAAGCAAAACTCAAGCCTAAAACACTAAGACCTTTATTCAACTAGAGAAAGAGAAAACTAAAAAGGAACAAACTAAAACAAAGGTAAAGGCAAAAGATGTGATGGTGATACGATACACGGTATACTCCCCCAAGCTTGGCACAAGCCAAGGGGATTGCCCATACCCATGCTTAGTTGTCTTCCTTTGGAGGTGATGATGATGGAGTTGTTGCTATCTTTGATTCCAAGAGGGCCATCAATATTTGATTTATGCCTTGGAGATCAGTGATATGTTTCTAAAGGAAAACAACTTCATGAGTGAGATAAGTATTGCGAACACGAGTTGTTTCAGAAAACCTCAAGAGTTCAATCAAGGATGGATACTGTAGGTGGAGGTAGGGTTGGAGGAAATCTACTTCTTCAACTTCTTCCTCGTTGAGCGTAGATTGAACTTCGTCCCATGCCTGATTATTCTCCTTAGTTTTGCCCTTGGTTTCTTTGGGTAGCCTTTCCTAAGCCTCCATGACCTCCATCCTTTTCAGATCAGCACTTACTTCTCCATAAACTTGAGGGAGATTATTCTCCCCCACACATTCCTGACACGAAATCTTAATCTAAATCTGTGACAGAAAACAGGCTCGAAACAAAAACAGAGGAAATCTGCGTGATACGAGGGTCAGACCTTTCGGGAGAATATATAATGATTTTTTCTAGACCAGAAGGAGTACTCCACACGAAAACGGAGTCTGGAAGGCACACGAGGTGGCCACAAGCCCCCTAGGCGCAACCAAGGGGTGGGCCCGCGCGTGGCAGGCTTGTCGCCTCCTCGCGCGCTTTCCGGACTACTTCCAATTTTTGTATTTTTTCAAATATTCCAAAACGGAGAAAAAATCCTACTGGAAAAGTTTTGGAGTCTGTTTTCTTACCGAATCACATACCTCTTTGTTTTCGGAGTCTGAAACAGGCTGATAAATATCCCTTAGGTATTCTTCCGGAGTTATGGTATTGATAATATTGCTTTCAACATTTATGGGAGTACCTGAGATATAATGCTTGATTCTCTGCCCATTTACCACTCTCGGACAATTACCATCCATGTTGTTGATCTTGATAGCACCAGAACGATATACTTCCTCAACAATATAGGGACCTTCCCATTTAGAGAGAAGCTTGCCTACAAAAAATCTTAAACGAGAATTATATAGCAAGACATAATCACCTACATTGAACTCACGCTTTTGTATCCTCTTATCATGCCATTGATACGTCCATTTTGCATCATGCTTTAATGTTGATATTTATCGCTTTATGGACTGTTATTTTACTTTGTGGTACCATACTTATGGCTTTTCTCTCTTATTTTGCAAGGTTTATTTGAAGAGGGAGAATACCGGCAGCTGGAATTCTGGACTGGAAAAGGAGCAAGTCTGAGTCCTCTATTCTGCGCAACTCCAAATGCCCTGAAAATCAACATGGATTTTTTGGGAGTATATAAAAACTACTGGGCGAAAGAAGTGTCACAGGGGAGCAACCAGGGGCCCACAAGCCTGGTTGCCGCGACCTACCCCCCTGGCCGCGGCAACAGGGCTTGTGGGTACCCTGGTGGCCCACAGGCCCCCTCTTTTGCTATATGAATGTTTTCGTCCGAGAAAAAATCAAGGTGGAACTTTTTCATGGATTCTCCGTCGCCACGAGGCGGAACTTGAGCAGATCCAATCTAGAGCTCCGACAGGACGATCCTGTCGGGGAAACTTCCCTCCGAGAGGGGGAAATCGTTGCCATCGTCATCGCCAACACTCCTGTCGTCGGAGGGGAGTCATCTCCATCAACATCCTCATCAACACCATCTCCTCTCCAAACCCTAGTTCATCTCTTGTAACCAATCTCCGTCTCGCGACTCCGATTGGTACTTGTAAGGTTGCTAGTAGTGTTGATTACTCTTTGTAGTTGATGCTAGTTGGATTACTTGGTGGAAGAGTTTATGTTCAGATCCTTGATGCTACTCATTACACCTCTGATCATGATTATGATTATGCTTTGTGAGTAGTTACTTTTGTTCCCGAGGACACGGGATAAGTCATGCTGATAATAGTCATATGAATTTGGTATTCGTTCGGTATTTTGATATGTTGTATGTTGTCTTTTCCTCTAGTGGTGTTATGTGAACGTCGACTACATAACACTTCACCATATTTGGGCCTTGAGGAAGGCATTGGGGAGTAGTAAGTAGATGATGGGTTGCTAGAGTGACAAAAGCTTAAACCCCAGTCTATGCATTGCTTCGTAAGGGGCTGATTTGGATCCACTAGTTTAATGCTATGGTTAGACGTTGTCTTAATTCTTCTTTCGTAGTTGTGGATGATTGCGAGAGGGGTTAATCATAAGTGGGAGGCTTGTCCAAGTAAGGGCAGTACCCAAGCGCCGGTCCACCCACATATCAAACTATCAAAGTAACGAACGCGAATCATATAAACATGATGAAACTAGCATGACAAAATTCCCGTGTGTCCTCGGGAGCGTTTTTCCTCTTATAAGACTTTGTTCAGGCTTATCCCTTGCTACAAAAGGGATTGGGCCACTTTGCTGCACCGTTGATACTACTTGTTACTTGTTACTTTTCGCTTGCTATGTTTCACCTCGCTACACCATCACTTGTTACCGCTACTTTCAGTGCTTGCAGTTATTACCTTGCTGAAGACTGTTTATCAGAGCCTTCTGCTTCTCGTTGGGTTCGACACTCTTATTGTCAAAAGGACTACGATTTATGCCCTATACTCATGGGTCATCAAGACTCTTTTCTCGCGCCGTTGCTGGGGAGGGAAGCACCTTTGGTAAGTGGAATTTGGTAAGGACACAATTATATACTGTCCTGAAATTTATTGTCACTTGTCACTATGGAAAATGTTCCTTTGAGGAGTTTGTTCGGGGTATATTCACCATGAACGGAAGCACGAGGGGTTGCTCCTCAACCTGAGGTACTTACTGAAAATATCTTTTATGAAATTCCTACGGGTATGCTTGAGAAACTGCTGTCTAATCCTTTTACACGAGATGGATCATCACATCCAGACTTGCATCTGATCTATGTAGATGAAGTTTGTGGTTTATTTAAGCTTGTAGGTTTGCCCGAGGATGAGGTAAAGAAGAAAGTATTTCCTTTATCGTTGAAGGATAAGGCGTTGACATGGTATAGGCTATGTGATGATACTGGATCATGGGACTACAATTGGTTGAAATTAGAATTTCATCAAAAGTTTTATCCTATGCATTTAGTACATCGTGATCGGAATTATATTTATAACTTTTGGCCTCATGATAGGGAAAGCATAGCTCAAGCTTGAGGGAGGCTTAAATCAATGCTATATTCATGCCCCAATCATGAGCTCTCGAGAGAAATTATCACTCAAAACTTTTATGCTCGGCTTCTCATGAAGATCGTACCATGCTTGACACTTCTTGTACCGGTTCTTTTATGAAGAAGGATATTGCTCACAAGTGGAATATATTGGAAAGAATCAAACATAACTCTGAAGATTGGGAGCTTGAAGAAGGTAGGGAGTCAGGTATGAATTTCTAGTTTGATTGCGTTAAATCTTTTGTTGAAACAAGCACCTCTAGAGATTTTAGCGCTAAGTATGGACTTGACTCTGAGATAGTAGCTTCTCTATGTGAATCTTTTGCTGCTAATGTTGATCTTCCCAAAGAGAAGTGGTTTAAGTATCATCCGCCTGTAGAAGTCAACATAGTTAAACCCAATCTAGTTGAAGAGAAAGTCATTGCCTTTAGTGATCCTATTGTTCCTTGTGCCTACGCTGAGAAACTACCTTACCCTGCTAGGAAAAAGGATTATTCTAAAGCTCCAACTGTGATCCGTAGAGGTTACATTAGACCACTTGCACCCTCTGAGGAAATTAGAGTTGAACCTAGTGTTGCTATTATCAAAGATCTCATAGTCGAAGACATAGACGGGCATGTTATCAAATTCTGTGAGGACTCCGCTAGAATTGCTAAACCTCACGCGAAAGACAAATACGAACCTGTAGTTGGCCTGCCCGTTATTTCTGTCAAGATAGGAGATCACTGTCATCATGGTTTATGTGATATGGGTGGTAGTGTTAGTGCAATACCCCAGTCCCTATATGGTGAAATCAAAGATGAGATTGCACCTGCTGAGTTAGAACCCATTGATGTCACTATTACGCTAGCTAATAGAGACACTATCTTCCCTCTGGGAATTGTGAGAGACGTAGAAGTCCTATGTGGTAAGACGAAGTATCCTACTGATTTCCTCGTCCTTGCTACTGCACAAGATAGCTTTTGTCCCATCATATTTGGTAGACCCTTTCTCAACACTGTCAATGCCCGTATTGATTGCATTAAAGAGATTGTCACTGTTAGTTTCAAGGGTGTGTCTCATGAATTTAACTTCTCCTAGTTTGGGAGACAACCCCATGAAAAGGAGTCGTCTGGTAGGGATGAAATCATTGCTCTTGCCTCTATTGCCATACCTCCTACGGATCCTTTAGAGCAATATTTTCTTGAGCATGAAAATGATATGCATATGGATGAAAGAGATGAGATAGATAAAATTGTTTTAGAACAATATCCTATTCTCAAGAATAATATGCCTGTTGAACTGCTTGGGGATCCTCCCCCACTAAAGGGTAATCCTGTGTTCGAGCTAAAACAGTTACCAGATACTCTTAAGTATGCCTATCTTGATGAGAAAGAGATATATCCTGTTATTATTAGTGCTCACCTCTCGAATCACGAAGAGAAGAAGTTATTAAAAACTTTGAGGAAGCACCGTGCTGCTACTGGATATACTCTTGATGATTTAAAGGGTATTAGTCCCACACTATGTCAGCACAAGATTAAAACTGATCCTAATTCTAAGCCAGTTGCTGATCATCAAAGGAGATGAAATCCGAGGATGAAAGAGGTCGTGAGAAAAGAAATATTAAAGCTTCTGGAGGCAGGAATCATTTATCTTGTTGCTCATAGTGATTGGGTAAGCCTAGTACATTGCGTACCTAAGAAGGGAGGTATCACCATCGTTCCTAATGATAAGGATGAACTAATCCCACAGATGATTATTTTTTGGCTATAGGATGGTGATAGACTTCCGGAAACTGAACAAGACAACCAGGAAAGACCGTTATCCTTTGTTGTTTATCGACCAAATGCTAGAAAGGCTATCTAAACACACACACTTCTGCTTTCTAGACAGTTATTCAGGTTTCTCGCAAATACCTGTTGCACAATCTGATCAGGAGAAAACCACTTTCACCTGCCCCTTCGGTACATTTGCTTATAGACGTATGCCTTTGGGCTTATGCAATGCACCTCGCACCTTTGAAAGATGTATGATGGCTATATTCTCTGACTTTTTTGAAAAGATTGTTGAGGTTTTCATGGACGATTTCCCCGTTTACGGTTCTTCCTTTGACGATTGCCTCAGCAACCTTGATCGAGTCTTAAAGAGATGCAAAGAGACCAACCTCGTCTTGAACAGGGAGAAGTGCCACTTCATGGTTAATGAAGGCATCCTCTTAGGACACAAAATATCCGAGAAAGGCATTGAAGTTGATAAGGCTAAGGTTGATGCAATTGAGAAAATGCCTTGCCCCAGAGATATCATAGGTATACGAAGTTTCCTAGGTCATGCTGGTTCCTATAGAAGGTTCATTAAAGACTTCTCTAACATTTCTAGGCCTCTTACCAACCTCTTGCAAAATGATGTTCCTTTTGTTTTTGATGAGCATTGTGAGGAAGCTTTCAAAATACTTAAGAAGGCCTTGATAACCGCACCTATTGGTCAACCACCTGATTGGAACTTGCCTTTTGAAATCATGTGCGATGCTAGTGATTACGCTGTTGGTGCTGTTCTAGGACAAAGAGTTGACAAGAAGTTGAATGTTATTCACTACGCTAGTAAAACTTTAGACAGTGCCCAAAGAAACTGTGCCACTACGGAGAAGGAGTTTTTAGCAGTCGTGTTTGCATGTGAAAAGTTCAGATCTTATATAGTTGACTCCAAATTCATTATTCACTCTGATCATGCTGCTATTAAGTACCTTATGGAGAAGAAGGACGCTAAGCCTAGGCTAATCAGATGGGTTCTCCTGCTACAGGAATTTGATTTGCATGTTGTTAACCAAAAGGGTGTTGATAACCCCATAGCAGATAACTTGTCTAGGCTAGAGAATATCCTTGATGACGCACGACCGATTGATGACAGGTTTCCTGATGAGCAACTGAATGTCATCCACACTTCACATAGTGCACCGTGGTGTGCTGATTACGCAAACTATATCATAGCCAAATACATACCACCCAGTTTCACCTACCAGCAAAAGAAGAAATTCTTCTTTGATTTGAGACACTACTTTTGGGATGATCCTCAACTTTATAAGGAAGGAGTAGATGGTGCTATTAGACATTGTGTTCCTGAACATGAACAGGGACATAATCTGCAGAAGTGTCAGTCCGAGGCTTACGGAGGACACCATGCTGGAGACAGAACTGCTCATAAGGTATTGCAATCAGGTTTCTATTGGCCCACTCTCTTCAAGGATGCCCTTAAGTTTGTCTTGTCTTGTGACGAATGCCAAAAAATAGGGAACATCAGTAAGCGTCAAGAGATGTCTATGAACTATTCACTTGTCATTGAACCATTCGATGTCTGGGGCTTTGATTATATGGGACCTTTCCCGAGTTCCAATGGGTATACTCACATCTTAGTTGCTGTGGATTACGTCACTAAGTGGGTAGAAGCTATCCCCACTAGAAATGCTGATCACCACACCTCTATTAAGATGCTTACATAAGTCATTTTCCCAAGATTTGGAGTCCCTAGATATCTGATGACTGATGGCGGTTCACACTTCATTCATGGTGTTTTCCGCAAGATTCTCGCTAAGTATGTTGTCAACCATAGAGTTGCATCTCCTTATCATCCCCAGTCTAGTGGTCAAGTGGAATTGAGTAATAGGGAGATCAAATTGATCTTACAAAAGACTATCAATAGATCCTGAAAGAATTGGTCTAGCAAACTTGACGATGCACTATGGGCTTATAGGACTACTTATAAGAATCCCATGGGCATGTCGCCGTATGAAATGGTTTACGGTAAGGCCTGTCATTTACCTCTTGAACTAGAACACAAGGCTTATTGGGCAATCAAGAAGCTCAACTTTGATTTCAAACTTGCCGGTGAGAAGTGTTTGTTTGATATCAGCTCATTAGATGAATGGAGGGCCCAGGCATATGAGAATGCCAAGTTGTTCAAGGAAAAGGTTAAGAGATGGCATGATAAAACAATACAAAAACGAGAGTTCAATGTAAGTGATTATGTCCTGCTATACAATTCTCGCTTAAGATTTTTCGCAGGCAAGCTTCTCTCTAAATGGGAAGGTCCCTACGTTGTCGAGGAAGTATATCGTTTCGGTGCCATCAAAATCAATAACACGGAAGGTAATTTTCCTAGAGTGGTAAATGGGAAAAGAATCAAGCATTATATCTCTGGTACTCCCATAAATGTTGAGACCAATATCATCAATATCATAACTCCAAAGGAGTACATAAGGGATATTTATCAGCCTGTTTGAGACCCTGAAAACGAAGAGGTATGTGTTTTGGTAAGTAATTGGACTCCGAAACTTTTCCAATAGGAAATTTTCTATGTTTTGAAATTTATGGAAAATTAGAAAAATAAAAAGAAGTCCGGAGAGCGCACAAGGTGGCCACAAGCTTGGTTGCTGTGGCCTCTCCTGGCCGCGGCAACAAGGCTTGTGGGCACCTTGTGTGCCCCCCGGACTCCGTTTTGTTGCGGAGCACTCCTTCTGGTCCAGAAAAAATCATTATATATATGCCCGAGGGTTTTGATCTTCGTATCGCGCAGTTTTCCTCTGTTTTCGTTTCGAGCCAGTTTTCAGCCGCAGATCTAGGTCAAGATGTCTTCTCAGGATTTAGAGGGGGAGAGCTATTTGGCTGATTACCTTGCTAACCCCAAGGTCTATGGGGACTTGGAACCATATGGATGGATCGCTAACGAGGAAGAGGACTATGATCCCAAGGGGAAGGAACAAACGAGTTCGGATGAAGAGGAGGCTCCTCTACCTCAACCTGGGCGCACTCATGTGGATTTCAAGAAGTCAAGCCTCCCTGACCAAAGGAAGAACCCTAAGACCTTGTTTATCCGTTTTCGTTTCTTGCAGGAGAGTAAGCAGGAACTTTGCCATAGAGTGTTGAAGCTTGAGGAGGAAAATGACGATCTGAGGGAGCAGAACTTTATGCTCAAGTGGAAATTAGACAAGCTCAAGACTGCTTCAACAACTTCACCACCATCACCACCAAAGGAGGACAACTAAGCATTGGTATGGGAAACTCCCTTGGCTTATGCCAATCTTGGGGGAGTTGCCCTGGTATCGTATCACCTTTATATCTTTTGCTTTTACCTTTGTTTTAGTTCTTTCCTTTTCAGTTTTTATTTCTTCTCTTAGTGGAATAAGTCTTTAGTGTTTAGTTTGAGTCTTTTTCTTTGTGTCTCCCCTGATGTATTCGAGCTTGCGAGTTATGTAATAAAGAGTATCTTAGTCAAGGGCTTTGTTTTGTGCCGTGATCAAAAGTACGAAAAGAACGATAGCATGAAAAATCATGAGATGATTTTATGGAAAGTGATAACTTCACATATAACAAGTACGATGATTGAAACTTGTTGAGAATAGACCAACATAGACCTCAGTCATTGTTGCAATTAACTAACCAAACTATTACATGCTTAGAAGTAGATGTTGGACAAGGAAGACAACATAATGAATTGTGTTTGCTTGGTTCCAAACAATGTTATATGATTAGAGATCCCTTAGCATGTGAGGATTGCTTCCACCTCATATTAGCCAAAACTCCCGCACCAAGTAGAGATACTACTTGTGCATCCATAAACCTTCAACCCAGTTTTGCCATGAGTGTCCACCATACCTACCTATGGATTGAATAAGATCCCTCAAGTAAGTTGTCATCGGTGCAAGCAATAAAAATTGCTCTCTAATATGTATGATCTATTAGTGTGTGGAAAATAAGTTTTATACGAACCTGTGATGAGGAAGACATAAAAGCGACAGACTGCATAATAAAGTTCTTTATCACAGGGGGCAATATAAAGTGACGTTCCTCCGCACTAAGAGGACACGCATCAAAACCTCAAAAGCGCATGACAACCTCTGCTTCCCTCTGCGAAGGGCCTATCTTATACCTTTACTTTTTTCCCTTGTAAGAGTCATGGTGATCTTCACCAATTCCTTATTTAGCCTTTTTCTTGGTGAACGTCATATGCTTGGGAAAGATCTATATTCATATTTCAACTTGGATATGAGTACTTATGCTTTATTATTGTTGACTTTACCCTTGAGGTAAATGGTTGGGAGGCAAAACTATAAGCCCCTATCTTTCTGTGTGACCAACTGAAACTTTTATACCATGAGTACCACATGAGTTGTAACAATTGTGGAAAACAAAAGAGATGATTGAGTATGGGGATTTGCTTTACACGCTCTTATTTGACTCTTTCTGATGATATGATAAATTGTAGTTGCTTCAATGACTATGGACTGTTGTTGGCTACTTCTCGGTAAGGTTTTTGTTTCATACTTTGCTTTGTGAAGGAATTGTTACTTTCCCATAAGAATCTCTATGATGTATTTCTGTTCTATGTGTGATCATGATGCACTCATGTCCGTATTATGTTTTATCGACACCTTCATCCCTAAACATGTGGACATGTTTCGGGTCTTGGTTTTCGCTTGAGGACAAGCGAGGTCTAAGCTTGGGGGAGTTGATACGTCCATTTTGCATCATGCTTTCATGTTGATATTCATCGCTTTATGGACTGTTATTTTACTTTGTGGTACCATACTTATGCCTTTTCTCTCTTATTTTGCAAGGTTTATTTGAAGAGGGAGAATACCGGCAGCTGGAATTCTGGATGGGAAAAGGAGCAATTCCGAGTCCTCTATTCTGCGCAACTCCAAATGCCCTGAAAATCAACCTGGATTTTTTTTGAAATATATAAAAAATACTGGGCGAAAGAAGTGTCAGAGGGGAGCAACCAGGGGCCCACAAGCCTGGTTGCTGCGACCTACCCCCTGGCCGCGGCAACAGGGCTTGTGGGCACCCTGGTGGCCCACTGACCCCCCTCTTTTTCTATATGAAGGGTTTCGTCCGAGAAAAAATCAGGGTGGAGCTTTTTCGTGGATTCTCCGCCGCCACGAGGCGGAACTTGAGCAGATCCAATCTAGAGCTCCGGCAGGACGATCCTACCGGGGAAACTTCCCTAACAGAGGGGGATATCGTCGCCATCGTCATCACCAACACTCCTCTCGTCGGAGGGGAGTCATCTCCATCAACATCTTCATCAGCACCATCTCCTCTCCAAACCCTAGTTCATCTCTTGTAACCAATCTCCGTCTCGCGACTCCGATTGGTACTTGTAAGGTTGCTAGTAGTGTTGATTACTCTTTGTACTTGATGCTAGTTGGATTACTTGGTGGAAGATTTTATGTTCAGATCCTTGATGCTACTCATTACACCTCTGATCATGATTATTATTATGCTTTGTGAGTAGTTACTTTTGTTCCTGAGGCCATGGGATAAGTCATGCTGATAATAGTCATGTGAATTTGGTATTCGTTTGGTATTTTGATATGTTGTATGTTGATTTTTCCTCTAGTGGTGTTATGTGAACGTCGACTATATAACACTTCACCATATTTGGGCATAGAGGAAGGAATTGGGGAGTAGTAAGTAGATGATGGGTTGCTAGAGTGACAGAAGCTTGAACCCCAGTCTATGCGTTGCTTTGTAAGGGGCTGATTTGGATCCACTAGTTTAATGCTATGGTTAGACATTGTCTTAATTCTTCTTTCGTAGTTGCGAATGCTTGCGAGAGGGGTTAATCATAAGTGGGATGCTTGTCCAAGTAAGGGCAGTACCCAAGCGCCAGTCCACCCACATAACAAACTATCAAAGTAACGAACACGAATCATATGAACATGATGAAACTAGCATGACCGAAATTCCCGTGTGTCCTCGGGAGCGTTTTTCCTCTTATAAGACTTTGTACATCTTGTCCCGTGCTACAAAAGGGATTGGGCCACTTTGCTGCACCGTTGCTACTACATGTTACTTGTTACTTTTCGCTTGCTACGTTTCACCTCACTACACCATCACTTGTTACTGCTACTTTCAGTGCTTGCAGTTATTACCTTGCTGAAAACTGTTTATCAGAGCCTTGTGCTCCTCGTTGGGTTCGACACTCTTACTTATCGAAAGGACTACGATTGATCCCCTATAGTTGTGGGTCATCAGCCATCTCTTAACCTTTTCTTTGAACAACTTGGCATTCTCATATGCCTGAGTTCTCCATTCATCAAGCGAGCTAATATCAAATAACGTCTTCTCACCAGCAAGTTTGAAATCAAAGTTGAGCTCTTTGATTGCCCAATAAGCTTTATGCTCTAGCTCAAGAGGTAAATGACATGCTTTACCGTACACCATTTTGTACGGAGACATGCCCATGTGATTCTTATAGGCATTTCTATAAGCCCACAGTGCATCATCGAGCTTCTTAGACCAATTCTTTCTAGACCTATTGACAGTCTTTTGCAGAATTAGTTTGATCTCTCTATTGCTTAGCTCTACTTGACCACTGGACTGAGGGTGATAGGGAGACGCAATTCTATGGTTGACATCATACTTAGCAAGCGTTTTACGGAAAGCACCATGAATGAAATGTGAACCACCGTCGGTCATTAGATATCTAGGGACTCCAAATCTAGGGAAAATAACTTCTTTAAGCATCCTGATAAAGGTGCTGTGATCAACACTACTATTGGGGATAGCTTCTACCCACTTAGTGACATAATCAACAGCAACTAGGATATGAGTATACCCATTGGATTTTGGAAAAGGTCCCATATAATCAAAGCCCCAGACATCAAATGGTTCAATGACAAGTGAATAATTCATAGCATTTCCTAACGTTTACTAATATTACTTATTCTTTGACATCCATTACAAGACAAGACAAACTGCCGGGCATCCTTGAAGAGAGTGGGCCAATAGAAACCTGATTGCAATACCTTGTGTGCAGTTCTATCTCCCGCATGGTGTCCTCCGTAGGCCTCGGAGTGACACTTCTCTAGGATCTGTCCCTGTTCATGTTCAGGTACACAACATCTAATAACACCATCTACTCCTTCCTTATAAAGGTGAGGACCATCCCAGAAGTAATGTCTCAAGTCAAAGAAGAATTTCTTCTTTTGCTGGTATGTGAAACTAGGTGGTATGTATTTGGCAACAATATAGTTTGCATAATCAGCATACCACAGTGCACTATGTGAAGCATTGCTTACATTCAATTTCTCATCGGGAAAGCTATCATCAATAGGTTGTGGGTCATCAAGAACGTTCTCCAACCTAGACAAGTTATGTGCTACAGGGTTATCAGCACCCCTCCTGTCAATAACGTGCAAATCAAATTCTTGTATCAAGAGAACCTCTCTGATAAGTCTAGGTTTAGCGTCTTTCTTCTCCATGTGGTACTTAATAGCAGCATGATCAGTGTGAATAGTGACTTTGGAATCAACTATGTAAGACCTGAACTTTTCACATGCAAACACGACTGCTAAAAATTCCTTCTCCGCAGTAGCATAGTTCCTTTGGGCCTGTCTAGAGTTTTACTAGCATAGTGAATAACATTCAACTTCTTATCAACTATTCGCCCTAGGACAGCACCAAAAGCATAATCACTAGCATCACACATGATTTCAAAAGGTAAGTTCCAATCAGGTGGTTGAACAATAGGTGCAGTTATCAAAGCCTTCTTAAGTATTTCGAAGGCTTCCTCACAATCATCATCAAAAACAAAAGGAATATCCTTTTGGAAGAGATTGGTAAGAGGCCTAGAAATCTTAGAGAAGTCTTTAATGAACCTTCTATAGAAACCAGCATGACCAAGGAGACTTTATATACCTTTGATATCTGTGGGGTATGGCATTTTCTTGACTGCATCAACCTTAGCCTTATCTACTTCAATACCTCTTTCATAAATTTTATGTCCTAAGACGGTGCCTTCATTAACCATAAAGTGGCACTTCTCCGAATTCAAGACAAGGTTGGTGTCTTTACATATCTGCAAGACCCGATCAAGGTTGCTGAGGCAATCATCAAAAGAAGACCCGTTAACGGAGAAGTCATCCATGAAATACTCAACAATCTTTTCATAAAAGTCAAAGAATATAGCCATCATACATCTTTGAAAGGTGGCAGGTGCATTACATAAGCCAAAAGGCATACATCTATAAGCAAAGGTACCGAAAGAGCAGGTGAAAGTGGTTTTCTCCTGATCAGATTATGCAACTGGTATTTGGGAGAAACCAGAATAACCGTCTAGAAAGCAGAAGTCTATGTGTTTAGACAGTCTTTCTAGCATTTGGTCGATAAAAGGCAAAGGGTAATGATCTTTCCTAGTGGCTTTATTAAATTTCCTAAAATTGATCACCATCCTATAGCCAGTAATAATCCTCTGTGGGATCAATTCATCCTTATCATTAGGGACAACGGTAACACCTCCCTTCTTAGGGACGCAATGCACCGGACTCACCCAATCACTATGAGCAACAGGATAGATAATACCTGCTTCCAGGAGCTTTAGTATTTATTTTCTTACTACCTCTTTCATCTTAGGATTTAATCTCCTTTGATGATCAGCCACTGGCTTGGAATCTGGATCAATTTTAATCTTGTGCTCGCATAGAGTGGCATAGAGCAGCACGGTGCTTCCTCAGAGTTTTTAGTAACTTCTTTTCTTCATGCTCTGAGAGGCTAGCACTAATAATGAAAGGATATATCTCTTTTTCATTCAGATAAGCATACTTAAGAGTATCAGGCAACTGTTTAAGCTCGAACACAGGATCACCCTTTGGAGGGGGTGGATCCCCACGCAGTTCAACAGGCAAGTTATTGTTAAGAATAGGATATTGTTCTAAGACAACTCTATCTATCTCATCCCATTCATCCATATGCATATCATTTTCATGCTCAAGCAAGTAGTGCTCTAAGGGATCAGCAGGAGGCACGACAATAGAAGCTAAGGCAATAGTTTCATCCTTACTAGGCAACTCTTTTTCATGAGGTTGTCTACCAAACTTGGAGAAATTGAACTCATGTGACACACCTTCAAAGCCAACAATGACAGTTTGCTTCTCACAGTCAATATGAGCATTGTCAGTATTGAGGAAGGGTCTGCCAAATATGATGGGACAAAATCTATCTTGGTGGTAGCAAGAACGAGGAAATCAGCAGGATACTTCGTTTTACCATAGAACACTTCAACATCCCTAACAATTCCCACAGGGCAGATAGTATCTCTATTGGCAAGCTGAATAGTGACATCAATAGGCTCTATCTCAATATGTAGCGACCCGACTCAAGACGAGTCAAGCCTTTGTGTTTTTGTGCCATCCCTGGATCAGTATGCTGGCACACACAGTACATCAATGTATATATCAAAGTGCAATCACATGTAAATAGCGTGAAACTGATATATACCTTAAATATCTCAGCGGAAGCAGTCAAGGGAGTGGAGTCCCAATAAACACCAACAACAAGTTGAGTGTAGACCGTAACCCTGAATCGTACTCTTACTCGTCGAAGAAACATATCTGCAACATAAGACGTTGCAGCCATGTAGGTCAGCATATTGAATATGCCGGCAAGTCACATAAGAGAGGGGTGAAAAGTAATCATCTATACTATATGCATATATGGCAGGTGGGCTATAAGTTTTTAGCGAAAAGAAAGTTTTCTCCTACATCAAGAGGGGGCTAAAAGCAAAATGTTACTACAAAAGTTGGTTGTTAACGAGATGGTTCCGCCAACCAGTTCTCGTATCCGAGTTGTCCCTAATTCCCACATCAATATTATTATTTGTGTTGAAAATTTCAGATAACTTCAGTTCCTTTGGCTCAAGTTGTCCATGACCGTGGACACGGCTAATCGATTAGGTTTGAGTACTCTGCAGAGTTTTGCACACGTTCCCCACAAGATTTGATCGCCTCCGTGTATGTCCTCGCACTTCAGGGTGTTTGAAGACCGGATGATCAAAACATGGTCTTTCAACGGGTCCCTCTGAATCCCTGTCGGTGCCCATCCATTCCTACCGTTCGTCTACATCTGCTAGCACCGCCTGTCCAGAGTCGCCGCGTTGTCCAACCAAGCCAGAGCCCATAATGACTTGTGGCTGTGCAGGTAAGCCTTGGGTCTTGAAAATATTCGTCCGTCTCTTTGAGCCTGGGTGAAGCTTTCCGGAGGATGTCATGGCCTCTCCAGCATCCCGGGTCATCCACTGGGTTCTCCAGGGAGCCGATCAACCGTCCTTCACCCAGAGTTGCATTGCGTCCGAGGTCTTGAAAATCTTGTCTTAACCGGTCTTGATTATTTAATCAACCTCGCATCACTCGTGTTATGCACTCAACCGAAATCCCGTCTACTCAAGCATAGCAATATGAACTTTGTCGTCCCGGGGCCAAGTATCGGGGTTGTTGTGTGCCTACCACATGATACTACAATATATACTAAAATTTCCAAGTACCTAAGCAGCATGCAATTGGGCGTAGGATGGTAGAACTATGATGCATAAAACATAGGTGATAGTATGATCAAAGTGACTTGCCTGGTGATGTTGACGAAGAAGAATTTCTCGAGAAATAACTTGATAGACTACTCGTCACTCTCCGATGAAATCAATATAACAAACATATCATTCACATAAGCACTCATACTAGAAATCATTCTAGCAATCAAAACAAAAGAGAGAGCGAATAGGAATCCGAAGGAAACTTCAAATAAGACTAGAGAATCTTCTACTACGTCAAACACTAAATAGTTTTTGTCTAACAGAAAATAATAACAAGGAACTAAGATAAAAATTTAACTAAGATAAAATAAAGTATTTTTCACAAAACTTTTTGAAAGTATTCCCAAACGGGATTTGAAACAATGGTGAAAACAATTGCACGTTACTACGGAACTAGAATTGATTTCATGAAAACAAATAAAAATAAAATAAAAACTTGTTGCAAAACTACTGTTTATCTAACAGAAACAAAACATAATATTTCTGAAATAATAAAGAAAATATTTTAAATTCAATTCTAGAAAAGGACTTAGCCGCAATCCTAAAAGAGGTGAAACAGAAATTGTTTCACAAGAAACAGTGAGCTAAAATGCTCAAACAAATCTGAAATTTTTACCACTGATATATAAGATCACTAGTGATCAGTAGGAAAAAGAATCAAATTAAAAGCTATTTTTAAACTCCTGGAATAGGCAAAACAAGGTTTAAACTAAATCTGATCTAACTCAAAATTGAAAATTTCAAACATAGACAAATTATATGGTTTTAAAAACTACAGGAAATTTGTGAGCTACTGGAAAAAGAATCAACATCATTGGCTTCGGGGTCAAAAGTTATGGCCAAAACAAAACAGGAACTTTGCTGTTTTTGGAACTAGACAGAAAAAGAGAATAATTGCTACAGACACGTGGCGCTCACTGATTGGCTAAGGGGTGTTTGCTGCATAGGCTAAACAGTGGATGGCCGCTAAATAAGAAAAATGCTTTGGTTCACTTAACTGATGGACCGGTTCTTTTTAGAAAACCGAAGGGGTAAGTACCTATGTAATCTATACCGTAGATCTGTTGGGGAACGTCGCATGGGAAACAAAAATTTTCCTACGCGCACGAAGACCTATCATGGTGATGTCCATCTACGAGAGGGGATGAGTGATCTACGTACCCTTGTAGATCGTACAACAGAAGCGTTAGTGAACGCGGTTGATGTAGTGGAACGTCCTCACGTCCCTCGATCCGCCCCGCGAACAATCCCGCGATCAATCCCACGATCTAGTACCGAACGGACGACACCTCCGCGTTCAGCACACGTACAGCTCGACGATGATCTCGGCCTTCTTGATCCAGCAAGAGATACGGAGAGGTAGAAGAGTTCTCCGGCAGCGTGACGGCGCTCCGGAGGTTGGTGATGACCTTGTCTCAGCAGGGCTCCGACCGAGTTCCGCAGAAACGCGATCTAGAGGGAAAACCGTGGAGGTATGTGGTCGGGCTGCCGTGGAAAAGTCGTCTCAAATCAGCCCTAAAACCTCCGTATATATAGGTGGGAGGGAGGGGACCTTGCCTTGGGGCTCAAGGATCCCCAAGGGGGTCGGCCGAGTCCAAGGGGGGAGGACTCCCCCCCCAAACCGAGTTGGACTTGGTTTGGTGGGAGGGAGTCCCCCTTCCTTCCCACCTCCTCCTTTTTTTTTCTTTCTCTTTGATTTTTATCTCTATGGCGCATAGGGCTCTTTTGGGCTGTCCCACCAGCCCACTAAGGGCTGGTGTGCCTCCCTCAAGGCCTATGGGCTTCCCCGGGGTGGGTTGCCCCCCCGGTGAACTCCCGGAACCCATTCGTCATTCCCGGCACATTCCCGGTAACTCCGAAAACCTTCCGGTAATCAAATGAGGTCATCCTATATATCAATCTTCGTTTCCGGACCATTCCGGAAACCCTCGTGACGTCCGTGATCTCATCCGGGACTCCGAACAACATTCGGTAACCAACCATATAACTCAAATACGCATAAAACAACGTCGAACCTTAAGTGTGCAGACCCTGCGGGTTCGAGAACTATGTAGACATGACCCGAGAGACTCCTCGGTCAATATCCAATAGCGGGACCTGGATGCCCATATTGGATCCTACATATTCTACGAAGATCTTGTCGTTTGAACCTCAGTGCCAAGGATTCATATAATCCCGTATGTCATTCCCTTTGTCCTTCGGTATGTTACTTGCCCGATATTCGATCGTCAGTATCCGCATACCTATTTAAATCTCGTTTACCGGCAAGTCTCTTTACTTGTTCTGTAATACAAGATCCCGCAACTTACACTAAGTCACATTGCTTGCAAGGCTTGTGTGTGATGTTGTATTACCGAGTGGGCCCCGAGATACCTCTCCGTCACACGGAGTGACAAATCCCAGTCTTGATCCATACTAACTCAACTAACACCTTCGAAGATACCTATAGAGAATCTTTATAGTCACCCAGTGACGTTGCGACGTTTGATACACACAAAGCATTCCTCCGGTGTCAGTGAGTTATATGATCTCATGGTCATAGGAATAAATACTTGACACGCAGGAAACAGTAGCAACAAAATGACACGATCAACATGCTACGTCTATTAGTTTGGGTCTAGTCCATCACGTGATTCTCCTAATGACGTGATCCAGTTATCAAGCAACAACATCTTGTTCATAATCAGAAGAACCTGACTATCTTTGATCAACTGGCTAGCCAACTAGAGGCTTGCTAGGGACGGTGTTTTGTCTATGTATCCACACATGTAAATGAGTCTTCATTCAATACAATTATAGCATGGATAATAAACGATTATCTTGATACATGAATTATAATAATAACTATATTTATCATTGCCTCTAGGGCATAATTCCAACAGTCTCCCACTTGCACTAGAGTCAATAATCTAGCCCTCACATCATCATGTGAATTACATTGTAATAAATCTAACACCCATACAGTTCTGGTGTTGATCATGCTTTGGTCGTGGAAGAGGTTTAGTCAGCGGGTCTGCTACATTCAGATCCGTGTGCACTTTGCATATATTCACGTCCTCTCCCTCGACGTAGTCGCGGATGAGGTTGAAGCATCGTTTGATGTGTCTGGTCTTCTTGTGAAACCGTGGTTCCTTTGCTAAGGCAATGGCACTAGTGTTGTCACAGAACAAGGTTATTGGATTCAGTGCGCTTGGCACCACTCCAAGATCCGTCATGAACTGCTTCATCCAGACACCCTCCTTAGCCGCCTCCGAGGCAGCCATGTACTCCGCTTCACATGTAGAATCTGCTACGACGCTTTGCTTGGAACTGCACCAGCTTACTGCACCCCCATTAAGAATAAATACGTATCCGGTTTGCGACTTAGAGTCGTCCGGATCTGTGTCAAAGCTTGCATCGACGTAACCTTTTACGGTGAGCTCTTCGGCACCTCCATACACGAGAAACATCTCCTTAGTCCTTTTCAGGTACTTCAGGATATTCTTGACCGCTGTCCAGTGATCCACTCCTGGATTACTCTGGAACCTACCTGCCATACTTATGTCCAGGCTAACATCCGGTCTAGTGCACAGCATCGCATACATGATAGAACCTATGGCTGAAGCATAGGGGACGGAGCACATATGCTCTCTATCTTCATCAGTTGCTGGGCACTGAGTCTTACTCAATCTCGTACCTTGTAAAACTGGCAAGAACCCTTTCTTGGACTATTCCATTTTGAACCTCTTCAAAACTTTATCAAGGTATGTGCTTTGTGAAAGTCCTATCAGGCGTTTTGATCTATCCCTATAGATCTTAATGCCTAGAATGTAAGCAGCTTCTCCTAGGTCCTTCATAGAGAAACTTTTATTCAAGTAACCTTTTATGCTCTCCAAAAACTCTACGTTGTTTCCAATCAGTAATATGTCATCGACATACAATATTAGAAACGCCACAGAGCTCCCACTCACTTTCTTGTAAATACAAGATTCTCCAACCACTTGTATAAACCCAAATGCTTTGATCACCTCATCAAAGCGTTTGTTCCAACTTCGAGATGCTTGCACCAGTCCATAAATGGATCGCTGGAGCTTGCACACCTTGTTAGCATTCTTAGGATCGACAAAACCTTCGGGTTGCATCATATACAACTCTTCCTTAAGGAAACCGTTAAGGAACGCCGTTTTGACATCCATCTGCCAAATTTCGTAATCGAAAAATGCAGCTATTGCTAACATGATTCTGAGGGACTTAAGCATCGCTACGGGTGAGAATGTCTCATCGTAGTCAATTCCTTGAACTTGTGAAAAACCCTTTGCCATAAGTCGAGCTTTATAAACGGTCACATTGCCGTCAGCGTTCGTCTTCCTCTTAAAGATCCATTTGTTCTGAATAGCCTTGCGACCCTCAGGTAGTACCTCCAAAGTCCAAACTTTGTTCTCATACATGGATCCTATCTCGGACTTCATGGCTTCTAGCCATTTGTTGGAATCTGGGCCCACCATTGCTTCTTCATAATTTGCAGGCTCATTGTTGTCTAACAACATGATTGATAAGACGGGATTACCGTACCAATCTGGAGCAGTACGTGGTCTCGTCGACCTGCTGGTTCGACAGAAACATGAACTGGAGTTTCATGATCATCATCATTAACTTCCTCCTCAACCGGCGTCACAATGACAGAGGTTTCCCCTTGCCCTGCGCCACCATCCAGAGGGATGAAAGGTTCGACAACCTCGTCAAGTTCTATCTTCCTCCCACTCAATTCTCTCGAGAGAAACTCCTTCTCGAGAAAAGCTCTGTGTTTAGCAACAAACACTTTGCCCTCGGATTTGAGATAGAAGGTGTACCCAACTGTCTCTTTTTGGTAACCTATGAAGACGCACTTTTCCGCTTTGGGTTCCAGCTTTTCAGGTTGAAGCTTTTTGACATAAGCATCACATCCCCAAACTTTAAGAAACGACAACTTTGGCCTTTTGCCATACCACAGTTCGTATGGTGTCGTCTCAACGGATTTTGATGGTGCCCTATTTAAAGTGAATGCAACTGTTTCTAATGCATAACCCCAAAATGATAACGGCAAATCAGTAAGAGACATCATAGATCGCACCATCTCTAATAGAGTACGATTACGACGTTCGGACACACCATTACGCTGTGGTGTTCCAGGCGGTGTTAACTGTGAAACAATTCCACATTGTTTTAAGTGAGTACTAAACTCGAAACTCAGATATTCACCCCCACGATCAGACCGTAGGAACTTGATCTTCTTGTTACGATGATTTTCCACTTCACTCTGAAATTGCTTGAACTTTTCAAATGTTTCAGACTTGTGCTTCATCAAGTAGACATAACCATATCTACTCAAATCGTCAGTGAAGGTGATAAAATAACGATATCCGCCGCGTGCCTCCACGCTCATCGGACCAAACACATCGGTATGTATGATTTCCAACAAGTCACTTGCACGCTCCATTGTTCCGGAGAACGGAGTCTTAGTCATCTTGCCCATGAGGCATGGTTCGCACGTGTCAAGTGACTCCAAAAGTCCATCAGCATGGAGTTTCTTCATGCGCTTTACACCAATATGACCTAAGCGGCAGTGCCATAAAAAGATGGCGCTATCATTGTTAACTCTAACTCTTTTGGTCTCAATGTTATGTATATGCGTATCGCTATCAAGATTCAATATGAACAATCCTCTCACATTCGGTGCATGACCATAAAAGATGTTACTCATAGAAATAGAACAACCATTATTCTCTGACTTAAAAGAGTAACCGTCTGGCAATAAACAAGATCCAGATATAATGTTCATGCTCAATGCAGGCACTAAATAACAATGATTTAAGTTCATCACCAATCCTGACGGTAACTGAAGTGACACTGTGCCGACGGCGATTGCATCAACCTTGGAACCATTTCCTACGCGCATCGTCACTTCATCTTTCGCCAGCCTTCGTCTATTCCGCAGTTCCTGTTTCGAGTTGCAAATATGAGCAACAGAACCGGTATCGAATACCCAGACACTACTACGAGAGCCGGTTAAGTACACATCAATAACATGTATATCAAATATACCTGATTTTTCTTTGCCCACCTTCTTATCTGCCAGATACTTGGGGCAATTGCGCTTCCAGTGACCCATACCCTTGCAATAGTAACACTCCGTTTCAGGCTTAGGTCCAGCTTTGGGTTTCTTCGGCGGATTGGCAATAGGCTTGCCGCTCTTCTTCGAATTACCCTTCTTTCCTTTGCCGTTTCTCTTGAAACTAGTGGTCTTATTCACCATCAACACTTGATGCTCTTTACGGAGTTCAGACTCTACGACTTTCAACATCGCAAACAACTCGCCGGGTGACTTGTTCATCCCTTGCATGTTGTAGTTCAACACAAAGCCTTTATAGCTTGGCGGCATTGATTGAAGGATTCTATCAGTGATAGCCTCTTGTGGGAGTTCAATCCCTAGCTCAGCTAGACGGTTTGAGTACCCAGACATTTTGAGCACATGTTCACTGACAGACGAGTTTTCCTCCATCTTGCAAGCATAGAATTTATCGGAGGTCTCATACCTCTCGATCCGGGCGTTCTTCTGAAAGATAAACTTCAACTCCTGGAACATCTCAAATGCTCCATGACGCTCAAAGCGACGTTGAAGTCCCGGTTCTAAGCCATACAAGACTGCACATTGAACTATTGAGTAGTCCTCCTTACATGCTAACCAAGCGTTCTTAACATCCTGATCAGCCGTAGCGGGTGGTTCATCTCCTAGTGCAGCATTAAGGACATAGTCCTTCTTCCCAGCTTGTAAGATTAGCTTAAGATTACGAGCCCAGTCTACAAAGTCGCTTCCATCCTCTTTCAACTTAGCTTTCTCTAGGAACGTATTAAAATTCAGGATGACTGTCGCGTGAGCCATGATCTACAACACAAATATATTCAAGGTAGACTTAGACTATGTTCAAGATAATTAGAGTTCAACTTAATCAAATTATTTGCTAAACTCCCACTCAAAAAGTACATCTCTCTAGTCATTTGAGTGGTTCATGATCCACCTACACTATCTCAAGTCCGATCATCACGTGAGTTGAGTATAGTTTCGGTGGTAAGTATCCCTATGCTAATCACATCATCTATATCATTCATGATCGACCTTTCGGTCTCATGTGTTCCGAGGTCATGTCTGCACATGCTAGGCTCGTCAAGCTTAACCCGAGTGTTCCGCGTGCGCAACTGTTTTGCACCCGTTGTATGTGAACGTTGAGTCTATCACACCCGATCATCACGTGGTGTCTCGAAACGACGAACTGTAGCAACGGTGCACAGTCGGGGAGGACACAATTTCGTCTTGAAATTTTAGTGAGAGATCACCTCATAATGCTACCGTCGTTCTAAGCAAAATAAGGTGCATAAAAGGATTAACATCACATGCAATTCATAAGTGACATGATATGGCCATCATCACGTGCTTCTTGATCTCCATCACCAAAGCACCGGCACGATCTTCTTGTCATCGGCGCTACACCATGATCATCCATCAACGTGTTGCCATCGGGGTTGTCATGCTACTCATGCTATTACTACTAAAGCTACATCCTAGCAAAATAGTAAACGCATCTGCAAGCACAAACGTTAGTATAAAGACAACCCTATGGCTCCTGCCGGTTGCCGTACCATCGACGTGCAAGTCGATATTTTCTATTACAACATGATCATCTCATACATCCAATATATCACATCACATCGTTGGCCATATCACATCACAAGCATACCCTGCAAAAACAAGTTAGACGTCCTCTAATTTTGTTGTTGCATGTTTTACATGGTGACCAAGGGTATCTAGTAGGATCGCATCTTACTTACGCAAACACCACAATGGAGATATATGAGTTGCTATTTAACCTCATCCAAGGACCTCCTCGGTCAAATCCGATTCAACTAAAGTTGGAGAAACTGACACTTGCCAGTCATCTTTGAGCAACGGAGTTACTCGTAACGACGAAACCAGTCTCTCGTAAGCGTACGAGTAATGTCGGTCCAAGCCGCTTCAATCCAACAATACCGCAGAATCAAGAAAAGACTAAGGAGGGCAGAAAAATGCACATCAGCGCCCACAAAAACTTTTGTGTTCTACTCGAGAAGACATCTACGCATGAACCTAGCTCATGATGCCACTGTTGGGGAACGTCGCATGGGAAACAAAAATTTTCCTACGCGCACGAAGACCTATCATGGTGATGTCCATCTACGAGAGGGGATGAGTGATCTACGTACCCTTGTAGATCGTACAACAGAAGCGTTAGTGAACGCGGTTGATGTAGTGGAACGTCCTCACGTCCCTCGATCCGCCCCGCGAACAATCCCGCGATCAGTCCCACGATCTAGTACCGAACGAACGGCACCTCTGCGTTCACCACACGTACAGCTCGACGATGATCTCGGCCTTCTTGATCCAGCAAGAGAGACGGAGAGGTAGAAGAGTTCTCCGGCAGCGTGACGGCGCTCCGGAGGTTGGTGATGACCTTGTCTCAGCAGGGCTCCGCCCGAGTTCCGCAGAAACGCGATCTAGAGGAAAAACCGTGGAGGTATGTGGTCGGGCTGCCGTGGAAAAGTCGTCTCAAATCAGCCCTAAAACCTCCGTATATATAGGTGGGAGGGAGGGGACCTTGCCTTGGGGCTCAAGGAGCCCCAAGGGGGTCGGCCGAGTCCAAGGGGGGAGGACTCCCCCCCCCAAACCGAGTTGGACTTGGTTTGGTGGGAGGGAGTCCCCCTTCCTTCCCACCTCCTCCTTTTTTTTCTTTCTCTTTGATTTTTATCTCTATGGCGCATAGGGCTCTTTTGGGCTGTCCCACCACCCCACTAAGGGCTGGTGTGCCTCCCTCAAGGCCTATGGGCTTACCCGGGGTGGGTTGCCCCCCCGGTGAACTCCCGGAACCCATTCGTCATTCCCGGTACATTCCCGGTAACTCCGAAAACCCTCCGGTAATCAAATGAGGTCATCCTATATATCAATCTTCGTTTCCGGACCATTCCGGAAACCCTCGTGACGTCCGTGATCTCATCCGGGACTCCGAACAACATTCGGTAACCAACCATATAACTCAAATACGCATAAAACAACGTCGAACCTTAAGTGTCCAGACCCTGCGGGTTCGAGAACTAAGTAGACATGACCCGAGAGACTCCTCGGTCAATATCCAATAGCGGGACCTGGATGCCCATATTGGATCCTACATATTCTACGAAGATCTTATCATTTGAACCTCAGTGCCAAGGATTCATATAATCCCGTGTGTCATTCCCTTTGTCCTTCGGTATGTTACTTGCCCGAGATTCGATCGTCAGTATCCGCATACCTATTTCAATCTCGTTTACCGGCAAGTCTCTTTACTCGTTCCGTAATACAAGATCCCGCAACTTACACTAAGTCACATTGCTTTCAAGGCTTGTGTGTGATGTTGTATTACCGAGTGGGCCCCGAGATACCTCTCCGTCACACGGAGTGAAAAATCCCAGTCTTGATCCATACTAACTCAACTAACACCTTCGGAGATACCTGTAGAGCATCTTTATAGTCACCCAGTTACGTTGCGACATTTGATACACACAAAGCATTCCTCCGATGTCAGTGAGTTATATGATCTCATGGTCATAGGAATAAATACTTGACACGCAGAAAACAGTAGCAACAAAATGACACGATCAACATGCTACGTCTATTAGTTTGGGTCTAGTCCATCACGTGATTCTCCTAATGACGTGAAACAGTTATCAAGCAACAACATCTTGTTCATAATCAGAAGACACTGACTATCTTTGATCAACTGGCTAGCCAACTAGAGGCTTGCTAGGGATGGTGTTTTGTCTATGTATCCACACATGCAAATGAGTCTTCATTCAATACAATTATAGCATGGATAATAAACGATTATCTTGATACAGGAATTATAATAATAACTATATTTATCATTGCCTCTAGGGCATAATTCCAACAAGATCCTGATCTAAGGGATGAAACTACACAATAAAAAAACAGAACAAGTAGCAGGAAAAAAAAGAAAGAGGAGAGGGATTACCTCCCGTGGCTGAACCCAGCAGGGGCTGGAGCTTACTCCGGCGTTGGGGAGCTGCGCCGGCGTGGAAAGGGGGCACTCCGGCGCGGGGGGGGGGGGGTGGCGAGACTCCAGGGGGGTGTTGGCAAGACTCCAGGGGGGGTGGTGGAGAGGCTCCAGGGGGGGTGGCGAGGGGTGCAGGGGGAGGCCGACGGGAGGAAGTTTCTGGCAGAAACTCTCGGCGGGGTGGGGTGGCAGGGGGGTGACGAGGAGGAGGTGGGGTGGCGGGGGGGGGGGGGGTGGAGGCTCCTGGGGGGAGGGAGGCGAGGGGGAGGTGGAGACCTGCAGGGGGGGCGACGTGGTGAAGTTTCTGGCAGGAGGAGCAGCAGTTCTCTGGTCGTGGTGATGGGGAGGGAGTGCAGTGAGGGTGGTGCCGACGGGATGGAGCTGCAGGGGGTGGGGCGAAGTGGTGGAGGGGTGGCGGCGGGGTGGAGTGGGCTCGACAGGGAGGGGTGGGGAGGTGCACGGGCGATGTGGAGGTGGCCGGCGAGTTCTCTGGTGCCGACTCCGGCGAGGTGGCGCGTGAGCTAGAGGCGAGGAGAGGGGGTGGTTTCAACGGGAATGGAACGAGGGGGCCATGGGGGTTCTTATAGAGGCGACGGGAGGCGCTGGGAGGGAAGGTACTTTGCGAATCCCGGAGGTGGAGATCTTCTGTCCATGGAAGGAAAACTTGCTGTGACGTGAGGGAGAGGAGAGGTAGGAGAAGATCTCCTGTTGGGCCAAGTTTGGAAAGTCTTAATGGGCCAGCAGGTCTTTCCAAATAAAAAGGGATTCCTTTCCTATTTTTAAAACTAGGAAAGTAAAACGATAAAAGGGAATTCAAATCAATTCGAAATAAAGAGTTTCTATATAGTAAAATTATCAGAAAAATAAAATATAGATGATGGGCATTTTTCCACGGCAAAAATAAAAACTTCACAAAAAATTATTTTCACAAAATTGCCTAAAAGGTTTATTTTCTTTTGCAAATAATTTTCAAATGACCCTCTAAGTTTTAGGGTTCAAATAACTTTCAAAATGCCCGTGGGTTTGAGGGTCATGTTCCTCCTCTCTAGAATGTATTTCCCGGCATTTCTTGCACGAAGAAAACGAATGGAAATGCAAAAGAATGCAAATATCTCCGTTCAAATTATTTATAGTTGAAGAAGTCATGTCATCTTCTCTCTTTGATTTTAAAAGATTGAATTTGAATTCACCGGAGAAGTGGAAAGTCATTTTATTCCCTCTCATTCAAAAGTTTTTGAAAAGTTTCAAATTTCACACAAGTTTCAATCACTCAAGCAAACAAACAAACAATCAATCTAATAATTATATTAACATTCCAAAATTTATAATTTTGGGATGTTACACAATAGGTGCAATCTCGTCTTTTATTTCATCATATAAGGATTGAGGTATTGCACTAACACTAGCAGCCACGTCACATAAACTATGATAACAATGATCTCCTATCTTAATAGAAACAACAGGCGTGCCAACAACATGCCTTTGTTTGTCTCTAGCGTGAGGTTTAGCAATTCTAGCAGCATCTTCAAAGAAGTGAATATTATGTCCCTCAACATCGCCGAACAGAAGATCTTTGATAATAGCAATGCTAGGTTCAACTCTAATTTGCTCAGGGGGTGTAGGTGTTCTAATGTAGCCTCTATGTATCACAGTTGAAGCTTTAGAATGATCCTTTATCCTAACAAGGAAAGGTGGTTTCTCAATGTAAGCACTGGGAACAACGGGATCATTATAGGCAATGACTTTCTCTTCAACTGGATTGGGTTTAACTACATCGACTTCTAAAGGAGGATGATATTTAAACCACTTCTCTTTGGGGAGATCAATATGAGCAGCAAATGATTCACACAGTGAAGCTACCATCTCAGAGTCAAGTCCATACTTAGTGCTAAAGTCACAAAAAGTATTTGTTTCAACAAAGGATTTAACGCAATCAAACTTGAAATTCATACCTGACTCCTTACCTTCTTCAAGCTCCCAATCTTCAGAGTTGTGTTTAATTCTCTCCAATAAATTCCATCTGAAGTCAATATCTCTCTTCATAAAAGAACCGGTGCAAGAAGTGTCAAGCATGGTGCGATCATCATGAGGAAGCCGAGCATAGAAGTTCTGAATGATAATTTCTCTCGAAAGCTCATTGATTTAAGCCTCCCCCAAGCTTGAGCGATGCTTTCTCTGTCACGAGGCCAGAAATTATAAATATAATTCCGATCACGATGTACTAAATGCATAGGATAAAACTTTTGATGAAATTCCAATTTCAACCGATTGTAGTCCCATGATCCAGTATCATCACATAGCCTATACCATGTCAGCGCCTTATCCTTCAAAGATAAAGGAAATACCTTCTTCTTGACCTCATCCTCGGGCAAACCTGCAAGCTTAAATAAACCACAAACTTCATCTACATAGATTAGATGCAAGTCTGGATGTGATGTTCCATCTCCTGTAAAAGGATTAGCCAGCAGTTTCTCAAGCATACCCAAAGGAAATTCAAAGCAAATATTTTCAGTAGGTGCAGCAGGTGGAGGAGCAACTCTTTGTGCTTCATAGTGACAAGTGACAATAAATTTGTAGTAGGTAGGTGAAGATACCCCGAACAAACCCCTCAAAGGATTAGTTTCCATAGTGACAAGTGACAATAAATTTCAGCACACTATATGAATGTTTCCTAACCAATTTCCACTTACCAAAGGCGCTTCACTCCCCGGCAACGTCGCCAGAAAAGAGTCTTGATGACCCACAAGTATAGGGGATCAATCGTAGTGCTTTCGATAAGTAAGAGTGTCAAACCCAACGAGGAGCAGAAGGATCTCACAAGTGGTTTTCAGCAAGGTAATATCTGCAAGCACTGAAATTATCGGTAACAAGTGACTGTGTGGTGAGATGATTCGTAGCAAGAAACAAGTAAGAAAAGTAGAAATGGTGCACAAAAGTGGCCCAATCCCTTTTGTAGCAAGGGACAAGCCTGGACAAAGTCTTATAGGAGGAAAAAGCTCCCGAGGACACACGGGAATTTCTGTCATGCTAGTTTTCATCATGTTCATATGATTCGCGTTCGTTACTTTGATAGTTTGATATGTGGGTGGACCGGCGCTTGGGTACTGCCCTTACTTGGACAAGCATCCCACTCATGATTAAACCCTCTCGCAAGCATCCGCAACTACGAACGAAGAATTAAGACAAAGTCTAACCATAGCCTTGAACTAGTGGATCCAAATCAGCCCCTTACGAAGCAACACATAAACTAGGGTTTAAGCTTCTGTCACTCTAGCAACCCATCATCTAGTTACTACTTCCCAATGCCTTCCTATAGGCCCAAATAATGGTGAAGTCTTATGTAGTCGACATTCACATAACACCACTAGAGGAAAAACAACATACAACACATCAAAATATCGAACGAATACCAAATTCACATGACTACTATTAGCAAGACTTATCCCTTGTCCTCAGGAACAAAAGTAACTACTCACAAAGCATAATCATATACATGACCAGAGAGGTAATGAGTAGCATCAAGGATCTGAACATAAACTCTTCCACCAAGTAATCCAACTAGCATCAACTACAAAGAGTAATTGACACTACTAGCAACCTTACAAGTACCAATCGGAGTCGCGAGACGGAGATTGGTTACAAGTGATGAACTAGGGTTTGGAGATGAGATGGTGCTGATGAAGATGTTGATGGTGACGAGTCCCCTCCGATGAGAGGGGTGTTGGTGATGACGATGGCGACGATTTCCCTCTCCGGGAGGGAAGTTTCCCCGGGAGGATCGTCCTGCCGGAGCTCTAGATTGGTTCTGCTCAAGATCCACCTCGTGGCGGTGCCGAATCCTCCGAAAAGCCTCCTCCTAATTTTTTTCCGGACGAAACCCTTCTTCTAGCAAAAGGGGGGAGCCAGAGGGCCAGCTGGGTGCGCAGAAGCCCCCTAGGCGCGACCAGGGGGTGGCCGCGCCTAGCAGGCTTGTGGCCACCTGCTGCCGCGCCTCTAGCACTTCTTCGGCCCAGTATTTTTTATAGAAAAAAAAATCTTCGTTGATTTTCACGGTGTTTGGAGTTGCGCAGAATAGGTATCTCAAACATACTCCACTTTCAGGCCAGAATTCCAGCTGCCGGCATTCTCCCTCTTCATGTAAACCTTGCAAAATAAGAGAGAAAATGCATAAGTATTGTACCGTGAAGTGAAATAACAGCCCAAAAAGCGATAAATATCAACATGAAAACATGATGCAAAATGGACGTATCAATGCCCTCCGTGATCAATCCCCTCTCCGGCAGATTACCGGAAAAGGCTCCCAGATTGGATCTCACGGGAACAGAGGCTCCCGGCGGCGTAAAAGTATTTTCGTGGCTCTCTCCCGCTATACGAGAATATTTGGGAATTTACAAGCCAAAGAATAGCGTTAGGAGACCTGCAGGGGACCCACAAGCCAGGGGCCGCGGCCACCCCCCTAGAGCGCGCCCTACAGGCTTGTGGCCTCCCGGCAGATGCCCTACCCCCTACTCCAAGTCTTCTCCGTTTCTTCTGTTCCAAGAAAAATCATTCCGGAGATTATATTTCGTTTGGACTCGGTTTAATATTCCTTATTTCCAATACTCAAAAACGTGGAAATAACATAAACTGGCACAAGGCTATAGATTAATAGGTTCGTCCCAAAAATAGTATAAAACAACATATTAATGCATATAAAACATCCAAAACAGATAATATAATAGCATGGAACAATCAAAAATTATAGATGACAACTACTAAGAGCAATACAGGATGGCGACGCCCACCTCCCACCTTGGCGGTCTCATGGCGATCTGGACTTCTAGCCGGCTCTTGATCCTCGCTCTCCGCTCATCCTCTCAGGTGAACTCGCATGATCTCTTATGTGGTCGTGCATGGCTCGCACGGATGGTTCCATGTTGGATCTGGATTTTTCTCCCAGTTTGGCCTTCGCAGATGAGGTTTTTCAACACTTTGGTTTTCCAGTACATCCGCTACATCATCGCCGCCCGTTCATTATGGTGGTATCCTTTGGCCGTCATGCTTTCCGTCTCTCTGCGGATTCAGTCGCCACCGCGCTTGAATATGCCATTGCTGGTTCAGCCATTGAACTACGGGTTTCTCAAGTCACAGACTCGGTTTTCTCCTTCAAAGTTTCTTGCAAGCAATTTGGTTTTCATATTTTGGCCTTACGTTCTTACAAGTGTTCGAGCTTTAAGTGCTTTTTCCATCTATGGAGCAATGGTGGTCCTAATTGGCGTCGAGAATTTTCATTATGGAAGAAACAATGTGATGCAGAATGGATCATTGTGAGCCCGTCCAAAAGAAGAGCGACTCTAGGTCTGATGGCAATGCATTCCAGACCTCTTAAATCATCTTTTAAGTCGGGATCTTCTGCTCGCAAGAAATTATCTTTCACAACCCTCTAGCAGTACGAGGTTTGCAAAGGCTATCGATGCCCTGTCTCTCATGATGAGCTTCTCACGCTCACGCTAGCTGGTTATTCGGTCCCTCCGCAAGAACGTGGCATCATTAGTGCACCGCCGCCGGCTGAACTCCGGTGGACGTTGACATCGCGACACATTACTTTTGGAATAGTTTGTCGGCCAGTGTAACCTTCCGGATCCTCTGGTACACAAATTGACACGAGCGATATCAGCGGGATTTCTTCCTCCTCTTGCGTGGATTCGGCTAATCCCTCCGCGTTAGGCAGGATTTCAAATACTTTCAAAATCGCATCATTGGAAGGTTCAGACAGTGGGCCTTTTTCTTATCCCATTAATGGGTCTTTGGCGACTTCACCTTCAACTGGGTGAGATATTTACTCACAGCCGGATATTCCTTCTACACAGGAGGCCCACCTGCTCTTTCACGAGTTGATTAATGGCATGGTTCAACAAATTTTTTCTTGCATGATTTTCTCCTCTCCCGGGCATCTAGCTTCCAACTGCACGGCTTCGCCGATTTGCTCTGCCTACGGTGGCGTGGGCCATACCAAATCTATGTGCGTTTCCTTTATGCACGATAATTGTCTTACTTGGAAACGCAAGAGTCCCACCACCTCCCCTATCGCTGATATCTTGGGAACCTCTGCTAATCTTGGGGAAACCGCGAAGCCTGCTGAGCAGTTCCTCCCTGTCTCGTCACCCACATCGTCTCCCAGGACTCCTTCCTAGCCGCCGCCATTGAAGCCACCTCCTCCTACTACGCCTCTCGAGATGGCCAACTTTGAGCTCGACCCTATGCGCTTCGTCCCGCAGGGACATAACATCATCGACGGAGTCCCTGATCGCCTCCCACGGACCTTCATCACGCCGGCCATCCCCATTACACGCATGCTTGAACGGTACATCATCGCTGAAGTGATGTCAGCCCCTCCTGCTGAGTTGGTCGTCCAGGTACGGCAAGAGGTTGTTGCCCTTATGCTTAATAGGGGTTTTCACGTTTGCTCCGTCCAACCATGGATTGAGGGGGTTGGGTTGTTTGAACTCCGAGATGCTGCAGAGAGTTTTGCTGCTGTTCAGATGGTTCCACAAGACCTGGGGAACGACACTTTTGTTCGATGCATGAGGCACAACGACGGCGCAGGTTTTCGAGGTCAAGCTGGTTTTCGTTAGGGCTGCCTGATGCTTTTGGGGGTCCCTTTGGATTTCGCAACACAAATGATCTCCAGGAAGCGGTCAACACGTTTGGTGAGTTCCACCATTGGGTCAGTGATGATCCAAAATTGGGTTCTCTCCATTGTCTTCACATCCTTTCCAGATGATATGTTGGTTCCGCGGAGCGTCACTTTCTTAGAATATGCCACCTGGGGAGGTGCCAAGGTCACCTGGTCAGCGCGTGTGTACATCTTGGGAGCAGCTTTTGTCGAGCAGATGCCCAACGACGAAGACCATATGCCTCTCAATGGCAATCCCCATCCGCTTCCTGGGCAACTCGTCAGCAATAATCTGATGTTTGCATTGCCGACATACCCTGCTCTTGGGTGGAATGCGGTGCCGCAACCACCCCCGGAGCCAGAGCCTCAAGTTTAGGATGCAGGAGGATGGGGTTGGGAACCTGATGCTCCGGAAGCTCAACCTTGGGCACCAGAACAAGATCAGGAAACTATGGTCATCGACCAGCGTACTTCCTCTGACTCCGTCTAGGAGCTGGTGGTAGTGGATCCTCAGCCTGCTCTTGCTGGGGCCGTTGCTGTGGAGGTGGCTGCTGCTTACCCTGCCCCCCAATGGTGGTGATGCGGCAGCAGAAGGCAATGATGAAGTAGAAGCGCGAGAAGAAGCAGAGCATGCGGCGGAGGAGGCTCCTGTTTTCAACCCCCTGGCGATTGTCCCGTATCAGCGGCCCCTAGTCCATCCAACTAACCTGATTGTTGGTGCGGCTAGGATTTTTTATGGTCCTCCACTACCACCCGTGATCTCCTGGTCGAGGTCTTTCGAAGCACTTATGGGCATGGCCTGTACTATGCATGTCCCTCGCCACCTCCAGATGCCCACAGCGTTGCCGATCATGATCCCCAAGCGCTCATGGTCCTCTGCTTTTGATGGTGATGCTACGGGGCCAAGCTTGGTCTCCATGGCTGGCACCCCTGCTCCTTCCCGAGAGGTAACTCCTGCCAGCACACTTCCATCAACTGAGGAGATTTTCTCTTTTGAATCGCCTGCTGTCACAAAGAAGGGGCCCCGCAAGCAGGCCACACCCATCGTTGACTCCTTAGTTCGTCGCTGCACGAGGGGTTCCATCAAGCGGGATAGTTTCAAGCCTGTGGTGCAGGAACTCCCAATGCCCGTACCTAAGCGGAGGAAGATGAAAGCCAAGCCCATGCAGGTTCCAGTGGAAGAATCAACATATCAGGAGGAGGTCCCTCCGGCAATGCCAATCCCTGTGATTCAAGCAGTTGGCGAGCAGCTTGGGATTGCAACTAAGAAGCTTTCTGTGGATCGACTTATGGAAGATCCCGCTGTCTCCAAGCCCCCGTCTACTGATGTTTAATTTAATGTTGTTATTGCTCTGCTTTGCTGGTTGTTCCATTCGTCAGACTACTGCTTGCTGTCTTTTACAGCTTTCTGAACCTTGGTTGCGTAGGTTATTATGTAACTCCGCTTTTGCTATCACTCATAGTTGTTATGGATAGTCGATCTATGAGAAGTTGGCGCATACTATGCTAGAATGTACGTGGTTTATATTTAGATCATAGGCAACGAGAAGTTCGTAACAAAATTGATGAGAGCTTGGCCTCAGTGGTTTGCTTACAGGAAACCAAAATGTAGTCCATTGATTTTCGGTCAGCCAGAAGCTTTTACCCTAAAAGATTCGACCAATTTGCATACTCACCCTCTCGTGGTGCCTCTGGTGGGCTTATAACTTTATGGAACTCCTCTTTTCTTACTGGAACCTTAGTTGAGTGCCAGCCCTTTGGTCTAATTATATCTTTTACCTCAAATAATATTGCTGAATCTTGGACACTGGTCAATGTCTACTGTCCTTGTTAGGGGGAGGCTAGAAACCTTTTTGTCAACTGGCTCTACAATCTCAACATCCCTGCCGATGCTAATTGGATGCTGCTTGGAGATTTTAATTCTATTAGATCACCATCTAATCGAAACCTCCCTGGGGCTGATGTGAATGATTTCTTCATCTTTAATGAGATCAATGGTCACCTAGGACTCTAAGAATTACCTATTAAGGGCAGATCTTATACCTTGTCCAATATGCAAGATTCACCACTGCTTGAACAATTGGATTGGTTCTTCACTTCTGCAAATTGGATTTCATCATATCCTCTTACACAAGTTCTGCCTTTAGCCAAAACTGCATCTGACCATGTCCCCTGTATAGTAACTGTCAACACTTCCATCCCAAAATGCAATCTCTTTCGGTTTGAAAACTATTGGGTGGAGATGGATGGTTTCATGGACCGTGTTAAGGATTCTTGGAAGATTCCCTCTAAGAAAGGCCACATCACTGCTATCATCATGGACAAGTTGAAACACTTGAGACAGGCCCTAAAGAAATGGCAAACAAACCTCTCTCAGCTCAAACTACTCATTGCTAGATGCAACCAAGTAGTGCTTTGCCTTGATGATCTTGAAGAGCTTACACCTCTGTCCAGACCCGAAGCTAACTTCAGGGTAATTGTAAAACTTCACCTAGATCATCTTTTGCATCTACAGTTCCTCTACTGGAAAAAAGAGCCACCATCAGATTCATCAAGGTTGGAGAAGAGAACACTAAGTTCTTTCTTGCCATGGAAACTAAAACATATAGAAGAAATTCTATTTCATCTCTTAAGCTGAATGATGGATCCATCATCTCTGATCATGAGCAGATTGCTGGGTATTTCTGGGCTTCTTTCAAGGATAGGGTCGGATCCTCTCAAGGTATTAACATGGCATTTAACCTTCAATCCCTCATTCATAAGGTGGGTGGACTTGATGTTCTCACACAACCATTTTCCAAGACAGAAATGGATAAGACTGTGCAAGAAATGCCCATTGTAAAAGCCCCTGGTCCAGATGGTTTCAATGATCTCTTCTTCAAGAAATGCTGGGCTATTATTTGCTTTGAATTTTATGAACTTTGTCCTGGTTTTGTCACGGCAGATGTCCTCGTGAAAGGACTTAGTAATGGAGCCATCGCACCTTGGCGGCGACTCAAAGGGGTTAAGCGGGAGAGACACGGCGATTTACCCAGGTTCGGCCCCTCGTGAGGAGGTAAAGGCCTACGTCCTGCTTTGCTTTGTATTGATGTGGTTTCGATTACAAGGAAGGCGTAACTCGCCAGACCTAGCACTCGATGATTTCTAACCTGCCCCTCTCCTTCCCTAGGGCTCGCCCTTATATACAGGTCGAACCCTTAGGGTTTACAAGGATACTTTCCTTTCTACAAATCGTGACCCCTGTGGTCTCTAAGTCGCCGTCCTTCAAAGCTTGGAGACTTTCAAGAAATCATAAACCGCCATAGGACCTTCATGCTGATAACGCCAAGGTCCAAATCATTGTTTAGGTGAATCGCCTGATTTGGTGACCCGACCCAACTAGGGCGGGTTATTAACAGGTAATATCCCCAACATTAGGCCCCAGATTGACTTGAATTCTTTTCACGCCAATATTTCTGCTCAGTTAAAGGCGATTCATTCCTTTTGCTCCATACGTCAGAAATTGTGACCCACCATCTGGCACCGAAAATTTTTAAGTCACCAAACTATTTCTCGTCGGCATCTTCTTATCCCTCGAATTCCGGGAAGACTGACATAATCCCAACGGATCCTAGTGCATCGTTATCCCAAAACTTTCGGAACGCCATTATGGCGAATCTTTTTATTCCCCAGTGGTTCCCGCTCCCGGTGCCTCGATTCTAGCGCCCGTCCTATTAAATAGATGGGAGGGGACAAGACAGGCGCTTCCCACCTACTAGTCTTGTCAACCTGCTCCCCATTATCACAGCGAGGAAGTCTCATCGCCTCCCGAGGGCTCCGCTGCTGTCCGTACTTCCTGTCTTCGCCCGAGAGGCTTCGGCGCCGCCCTACAGATTTTCGCCGTTGTCAAGCTCCGTGCCGCAGCCGCCCCGTTCGCCGCCATTGACCAGTGCATCGTCGTCGAACACCTCGCCGCCTGCCGAAAACTCCGTCGCCGCCGAGGATCTCCTTGCTCGACCGGACCTCCGCGCTTCTCCAACAACCTCTGTTGCTATCTACTACTTCCGTCCGAAAGCATCAGGTTAGGCCACCACCCATTTAAGAACCGATCTACTCTTTGTTCGAAGCTCCAACACTGAAATGTTCTTGATGTTCTTTGCGAGCATTCATCGCCTGTCCTTGATTAATTAACACAAACGTCTACAAGATAGCCAATGTTATGTATACCTTCATTTATCCGCTCCCACTTGCGAATTCGGAGTAATGTTTTATCAAGTGGAGGACATCGCCTTGCCCTGGTAGTAAATTGCGGCATCCAGCCATTTTTCTCATGTTTTTTCACTTGTCCAGTAGATCCATAATGTTCCTACTCATTGCAAAAAGTTGTTTGTAGTCTTCACACTTTTCCGTTTTGAACGAATGTTTCCGACACCTTTAGAACGCAGCTCTCGTGAATAGTAAATCTTCGTGAGTCGCCATAGCAACCCAACTCGGCCCTTAACATGGCGGGTCAAGGTTTTCCATTCAGTCCACAAACAAATTTATTTGGCGAGTCAAATGAACTTATTTCACCTTTTACAGTAGATGTTCGAGGCGCGTAAATTCATCCGTACTTTACTTCTTTGTAGCATGGGCACCATCTTCAAAAGTGACTGGCTTCCCACCAAAATCGGCGACACCATACTAGCGGACTATGTGAAAATGAGCAACTTGGACCCTCATAATGTTATCGGCTGGCGTACCGGGCTCGGAGAGGATCTCCCCAACCCCAAAGAAGGGGAGATAATCGTTTTTGTTGAACACCTGGAGCGAGGTTTTAAGCCCCCCGGATCGAAGTTTCTTAGAGACGCCATGGCTTTCTTGAACGTCTGCCTCCAAGATCTGGGACCCAACTCGATAAGTAACCTATGACAATTCCAAGTGTTTTGTGAAGCTTATCTGCGGATTCAACCCTCGATCCCCTTATTCTGGTACTTTTTCAACCTGAATCGCCAAACGGAATTTCACAATGGCCCCAGCCTGGAACTCAGCGGTGTCAATGTTCAGCGCCGCAGGGATAGCCCGTTTCCCTCACTCGCCATGCCAAGCCATCCCAAAGGTTGGGGCGAGTCTTGGTTCTATTGTCAAGATACCTCACCTGCGGGCGAAAACAAGCTTCTGGGCTATAGGAAAGATCGCCTTCCAACAAACTTCAAGCTTCCAGACAAACTCACCGAGGAGGAGGAATCAGACTTCATCCCAGTATTGTCCGAGTTAAGATCTCTGACAAACAATGGCCTTACTGGGGTTGACTTGATCCGCTGCTGGGTCGAATGGCGCATCCTCCCTCTGAGTCGCCGGGACGGGCTAATGTGCGAATTTGATGGCACCTTAGATCATCCCCAATGTTATTTCCATACGGCTTTAACAGAAAAGGATATTGTCACCATCATCAAGAAGTTGACTGGCGAACCTGCGGGAAAATGCGGCCAAATCGGCCTCAAGCCTTTCTGCAAAATTAATCCGGTGCCCAAGGTGAGCAATCCTAGCCTGCCTTTTGTCTTTACTTCTTGTGTTTCACTTGTATTGCGACCTTGGTAACATATGCTATTTCAGAAAGGTGACAAATTTTGGTCCAAGAAACCCAAAAAGCCAGCCATGAAGCAAGCTAAGCCGCCCCCAAAGAAAACCAAGGGCAAGGGCAAGGCCGCTGTGGCTGAGCCATCCGAAGTCGATGAGTCTCAAGTCGGCGATGCACTTTCGGAGGTAAAAACCTATCCTCTTTTCACTCGCCATCCAATACCATTAATTTTGTATTTATACCTTTGTCTCTTTTGAATAGAATGAAGACAACGAAAGCCAGGAGGACTCTGTTGAGGTAATTTCCGTTTCCTCCGATTCATCTCCTTCTCCACCTAAGCCGGCCAGGTGAATTTGCGCGAAAGTTCCCTTCTCACACCCAAATGCTTGTTTGGACCCAAGTTTCCTACTGAAGAAAGCACAACATACTTCAAATCGGAAGACCCGAAGTCATTCCGGTGATCTAGTGTCCGGCTTACGGGTAACGAAAAAGAGGAAACCAAATGAGGTACTCATAAATAACAATTTTTCATGTTTCTTTGGATCACGACTGTAACCCGCCTATATTTTTGACGTATAACTCTTGCAGAACTCTCCTCCTACATCTGGCGACTCAGTGATGTCAACACTTCCGCCAATGATTCGAGTCCCTGGGTAAGCCTTTTGATAATCTTACCTTGAACCTGAAGGTAACAAACTTTCAGTTCCTTAATACGCTTCTCCCCTCTTTTAGGGCACAGGCCAAGAAAAGGAAAACCAGCAGACCAACTCCTGTCGTAATCTCAGAACCCATCAAAGAGTCAGTGCCGATTCAAGATAACCCGGATCAAGGCGAGCCCGAAGATCAAATGGATCTTCCAAACTCGCCCAAGGAGACAATGGATGTCCTAAGCCACCAAGTCCATTGATGACAGCAGAAGACCCGGATGCTGTAGTTATTACTGGTACCCGCTTCTCCAAACCGGCGGCAACGGTTTTGTCAAATCATGTGGCATCCTCCTCTCAAACCATTCCTGAGTCTGGACTCTCCAAGGCTAAGCTTTCTGAGTATGTAAATCTGGAGTTCAAAGAACTCTGCTGTGGTTTTGCGAGTCGCCTGGAGGCGAGTCATGAGATGGAGAAAAGCCTGCTGCGGATGCTAAAAAACAAACATGAGGTAAGCTTTATTATATTGTATTACTCCCATTAACCCCCAAGGGCTGGGTCATCAGTAAAAGATGGGCCGGGTCTTGATAAATTTAGAAAAAACTTTCGACCAATAACCCCCAAGGGCCGGGTCATCAGTAAAAAGATGAGCCGGGTCTTGATAAATTTAGAAAAAACTTTCGACCAATAACCCCCAAGGGCCGGGTCATCAGTAAAAAGATGAATCGGGTCTTGATAAATTTAGAAAAAACTTTCGACCAATAACCCCCAAGGGCCGGGTCATCAGTAAAAAGATGAGCCGGGTCTTGATAAATGCAGAAAAAACTTTCGACCAATAACCGCCAAGGGCCGGGTCATCATATTGTGTAATTTCATCTAAAAAGAAAAAAATTATACATTAGCCCCCAAGTGTCAGGGATATTGCTTGCAATAATTCTGAGACTTGCCCCTTATTTTGTACTTTCAAACACGAAACCCTTGCTCAGACTGAATCGGCACTTGGCGATTTAAAGAAAAACTTATCTGGTCAGCAAGATGCCCGGGCTAAGTCGGAGGAGAAGCATCAACTGGTCATGGCTGAGCTGGAAAAACATAAAGCTGATTTGAGAAGAGCTCAAGCTGACCAAGATACTGCAACCAAAAGAGCAGAAAAGGCTGAAGCCAGGCTGGCTACTGTGCAACAAGAATTATCCGGCTTGAAGCGTCATATCTCAAATATGACGCAAGCCGTCTTTGGTAAACTTACTCAAACTTTTATTTGCAAGTCGCTGATTATCATGACCCCTTACAAAGGTCCGAGAGCCGCCAACCTTCAGGATGATTGCATGCTGATGCTGAAGGCGATTTACACGCTGACAGAGCAGCTGTACACCGACAGTGTTCTAACTGTTAAAGTTGTGATGGGTGCCAAAGAGCCCATAACTTCCATAAAGAAGATGCTCGGCTGCCTATCTACGCTTCCCCCTCAGATTGGCGAGTAGACTCTGTCAGCCGCCCGGAAGGGGGTACTGACTGCCTTGAGTCGCTGCTTGGCGTATGCTCCGGAGATCTACCCGGAAGAGGTAGCGGCAGGCTTTCCTCAACTTAAAGATGACGGGTCAGAATTCGTCGAAGAGGACTATCAACGTGTTGTCAAGGAATCCCGGCTGGTGGCAACCCAACTCGCAACACGTCTGGATTTATCAAAATATCAGGCAACTTATGACAACAAGAACAAGAAGGTCAGCCCGCCAACCTTTGTGACGACCAGTTTAACTCCTTGGCGACCCAAGAACCCTTTTGACTTGGAAGCAGATCTGGCAGCATCCTGACCGATGAAGACGACTTCGCAGCTCTGGCCAAGGTAACTGGGTACTGGGCGACTTGCAAATTGAAGTCAGCCAAAGCTCGCAACAGAATGATCCGAAGGCGCCAACAGAGTAAACTTCATCGACTTGGCCTAAGAGCCATGTAATAGGTCTTTTTCATAAGTCGGTACCGCTTTTGTGATACTTTTTGAAAAAATCTTTATATCGCTCTTAAGGAGATTTGAAATATTTGATCCGAGATTTGAGAATCCTTCAAAATGCTTAATCCGCCATAGATGAAGTGACCTTGATCATCGTCCGGACATAGGTTTTGAAAAAAACATATGTGAAACCAAATAAATGATAACAAATATTTTCAAGACGAATCAGGAAAAAGATTTTGAAATCCTCGTGGCCATGCCATGAAGGAAAACAAAAACAACAACTTTGTCGGCTCATAAGGTCGCGACTGGATGGGGCGAGTCAGAAAGCTCGAGCACACACCCTAAAATGTCGGTTTCGTCGGCTCATAAGGTCGCGACAGGATGGGGCGAGTCAGAAAGCTCGAGCACACACCCTAAATGCTGGTTTCGTCGGCTCATAAGGTCGCGACAGGATAGGGCGAGTCAGAAAGCTCGAGCACACACCCTAAATGCTGGTTTCGTCGGCTCATAAGGTCGCGACAGGATGGGGCGAGTCAGAAAGCTCGAGCACACACCCTAAATGCTGGTTTTGTCGGCTCATAAGGTCGCGACAGGATGGGGCGAGTCAGAAAGCTCGAGCACACACCCTAAATGCTGGTTTCGTCGGCTCATAAGGTCGCGACAGGATGGGGCGAGTCAGAAAGCTCGAGCACGCACCCTAAATGCTGGTTTCGTTGGCTCATAAGGTCGCGACAGGATGGGGCGAGTCAGAAAGCTCGAGCACCCACCCTAAATGCTGGTTTCGTCGGCTCATAAGGTCGCGACGGGATGGGGCGAGTCAGAAAGCTCGAGCACACACCCTAAATGCTGGTTTCGTCGGCTCATAAGGTCGCGACAGGATGGGGCGAGTCAGAAAGCTCGAGAACACACCCTAAATGCTGGTTTCGTTGGCTCATAAGGTCGCGACAGGATGGGGCGAGTCAGAAAGCTCGAGCACGCACCCTAAATGCTGGTTTCGTCGGCTCATAAGGTCGCGACAGGATGGGGCGAGTCAGAAAGCTCGAGCACACACCCTAAATTCTGGTTTCGTCGGCTCATAAGGCCACGACAGGATGGGGCGAGTCAGAAAGCTCGAGCACACACCCTAAATGCTGGTTTCGTCGGCTCATAAGGTCGCGACAGGATGGGGCGAGTCAGAAAGCTCGAGCACACACCCTAAATGCTGGTTTCGTCGGCTCATAAGGTCGCGACAGGATGGGGCGAGTCAGAAAGCTCGAGCACACACCCTAAAATGCTGGTTTCGTCGGCTCATAAGGTCGCGACAGGATGGGGCGAGTCAGAAAGCTCGAGCCCCACCCTAAGATGATGATGTTTTCGTCGGCTCATAAGGTCGCGACAAGATGGGGCGAGTCAGAAAGCTCAAGCGCCACCCTAAATGATGATGTTTTCGTCGGCTCATAAGGTCGCGACAGGATGGGGCTAGTCAGAAAGCTCAAGCGCCACCCTAAATGATGATGATGTTTTCGTCGGCTCACAAGGTTGCGACAGGATGGGGCGAGTCAGAAAGCTCAAGCACGTCCCTAAATGATGATGATGTTTTCGTCGGCTCATAAGGTCGCGACAGGATGGGGCAAAGTCAGAAAGCTCAAGCGCCACCCTAAATGATGATGTTTTCGTCGGCTCATAAGGTTGCGATAGGATGGGGCGAGTCAGAAAGCTCAAGCGCCACCCTAAATGATGATGATGTTTTTGTCGGCTCATAAGGTCGCGACAGGATGGGGCGAGTCAGAAAGCTCAAGCACCACCCTAAATGATGATGATGTTTTCGTCGGCTCATAAGGTCGCGACAGGATGGGGCGAGTCAGAAAGCTCAAGCACCACCCTAAATGATGATGATGTTTTCGTCGGCTCATAAGGTCGCGACAGGATGGGGCGAGTCAGAAAGCTCAAGCGCCACCCTAAATGATGATGATTCTGTCGGCTCATAAGGTCGCAACAGGATGATAAAATTGTTCTTTAATGAAAAAGCCCCCAAGTCGGAGAGTACTTTTAACTTTACTACTTCATAATGAAACTGAAAAACTTACAACATGCAGAGCTCAAAGCTCAAGTGTAATAAGGCCGCAGGTGGGCAATATTCCAGGGGCGAGTTGACTCAGCCTCCGTGGTTGGCCGGTTAGGCCGAAGATCCACCAGGTAATAGGAGCCATTGCGGAGATTCTTGCTGACGAAGAACGGTCCTTCCCAAGGCGGTGATAACTTATGCATGCCAGCACGATCTTGTATCAATCGAAGAACCAAGTTGCCTTCCTGAAAGGTCCGACTCTTAACCCGGCGGTTGTGATAACGCCGTAGATCCTGCTGGTAGATAGCTGAACGGGACGCAGCCAGGTCACGTGCCTCCTCTAAGGCGTCCAAAGAGTCTTGACGCGCCAGCTCATTGTCTTGTTCCACATATGCAACGACTCTAGGTGAGTCATGCCTTATATCAGTTTGAAGAACGGTTTCTGCTCCATAGACCAAAAAGAAAGGGGTGAAACCTGTGGACCGGTACGGGGTAGTCCGAATACTCCACAGTACTGAAGGTAATTCTTCAACCCAACACCCTGGGGTTTTCTCCAGGGCAACCATGAGTCGGGGCTTAATTCCTCGCAAAACCTCCTGATTCGCCCGCTCCGCCTGCCCATTAGATTGTGGGTGAGCGACTGCAGAAACATCAAGACGGATATGCTCTCGACGGCAAAACTCCTGCATCGCCCCTTGGGACAAGTTAGTACCATTATCAGTAATGATACTGTGCGGATATCCAAACCGGAAAATCATCTTTTTCAAGAATTTGACCGCTGTCTCCGCATCGCAAGCTCCAACAGGTTCCGCCTCAACCCACTTGGTGAACTTATCAACTGCCACCAGCAGATGGGTCTTCTTGTTAGAGGACATTTTAAAGGGGCCGACCATGTCCAGCCCCCAGATCGCAAAAGGCCAAGTGATGGGGATCATTCTTAATTCTTGAGCCGGCACATGAGCCTGTCACCCATAACGCTAGCATCCTTCGCTCCGACGAACTATACTTCTGCATCAGCATGAGACGTCAGCCAAAAGAACCCATGACGAAAAGCCTTTGACACCAAAGAGCGTGACCTGGCATGATGCCCGCAGTCTCCGGAGTGAATGTCATTTAAGATTATGCATCCTTCTTCGGAGGAAACGCATCGCTGAAAAACTCCAGAGGCGCTCCGCTTATATAACTCGCCATTGATGATGACCATGGATTTGCTGCGGCGAACGATTTGACGAGCCGAAACTTCGTCTGTTGGTAACTCACCCCTGGCGAGATAAGCCAGATAAGGAAGAACCCAATCTGGCGTGACGTGGAGAGACGCCACGAGCTGAGACTCAGGATCTGGTATTGCTAGCTCCTCCTCCGATGGTAGAATCGCGGATGGTTTATGTAAAATATCCAAAAAAACATTGGGAAGAACTGGCTTTCTCTGGGAACCAAGTCGTGAGAGGGCATCAGCTGCCTCGTTGAGGCACCGATCAATGTGGTCCACCTGATAACCATGAAAATGACCCCCCACATCAGACACAGCTCTTCTGTAAGCCGCCATCATGGGGTCCCGAGAATCCCAGGTACCCGAAACTTGTTCGGCCACCAAATCAGAGTCGCCAAAGCATCTGACTCGCGTTAAATTCATCTCCTTGGCAAGTCGCAAGCCGTGAAGCAAAGCTTCGTATTCCGCCGCATTGTTAGTGCATGGAAACATGAGTCGGAGGACGTAGCAAAATTTATATCCTTGGGGGGATACCAACACCACACCAGCCCCCGAGCCTTCCAGCTGCCTAGATCCATCAAAATAAATAGTCCAATAAGTGAGATCAGGCCTGTCTTCCGGAGCCTGCAAGTCCGTCCAGTCGTGGACGAAATCAACTAAAGCCTGAGACTTGATGGCTGTGCGAGGGGTATATTGTATGTGGTGCGGCCCAAGTTCAATTGCCCACTTGGCAATCCGCCCTGTTGCCTCCCGATTCTGGATGATGTCCCCAAGGGGGGCAGAGCTAACCACTGTGATAGGGTGTTCTTGAAAGTAATGCTTAAGTTTCCGACTCGCCATAAACACCCCATATACCAACTTCTCCGAGTGTGGGTACCGCTGCTTGGAAAGGGTTAGCACCTCGTTGATAAAATATACCGGGCGTTGAACTGGGTATTCCTTCCCTTCCTCCTTTCTTTCAACGACCACTGCCACACTTACTGCTTTGGAATTTGCCGCGATATACAGAAGCATGGGCTCTTTTTCAGTCGGGGCGGCCAGGACCGGCGGGTTAACCAATTGGCGTTTCAGGGCTTCGAGCGCCTCGTTTGCCTCATTCGTCCAAACAAACCGATCAGATTTCCTTAATAACTAATAAAGAGGGATCGCCTTCTCACCCAGGCGACTTACGAAACGACTTAGGGCCGCAATGCGACCCGCCAATCGTTGAACTTGATTAACGTTCGCCGGCCTTCCAAGGGATGTAACTGCTTCGATCTTGTCCGGGTTAGCTTCAATGCCGCGCTCCGATACCAGGAAGCCCAGCAATTTCCCTGCAGGCACACCAAAAACACATTTGGTGGGATTTAGCTTCATCTGATATACTCGTAGATTATCGAACGTTTCCTTGAGATCCTCCAGTAGTGTCTCCCCCTGGCGGGTTTTGATTACAATATCGTCGACATAGGCGTGGACGTTGCGACCGATTTGGTTGCGGCGGCAATTCTAGATGCAGCGCTGGTAAGTCGCCCCCGCACTCTTGAGTCCAAAAGGCATGGCCACATAACAAAAAGCCCCAAAGGGGGTTATAAAGGCTGTTTTCTCTTGATCCTCCACGGTCATCCTAATTTGGTGATATCCTGAGTAAGCGTCCAAAAAGCACAATCGTTCGCATCCCGCAACCGATTCAATGATATGGTCGATGCGGGGAAGAGCGAAGGGATCTTTTGGACAGGCTCTGTTGAGATCTGTGTAGTCAATGCACATACGAAAGGTACCATTCTTCTTGAGTACCAAAACCGGGATAGCCAGCCATTTGGGGTGAAAAACTTCCATGATGAATCCGACGGCTAAAAGACGGGCAACCTCTTCCCCAATCGCCTTGCGTCGCTCCTCGTTAAATCTGCGAAGGTACTGCTGGATGGGTTTTGCCTTTGGGTCAACATTAAGATGGTGCTCAGCGAATTCTCTCACCACACCAGGCATGTGAGAAGGTTTCCATGCAAAGATGTCCCGATTCTCATGGATGAATTCGATGAGCGCGCTTTCCTATTTGGGGTCCAGACCCGTCCCAATGGTGAACTGCTTGGATGAATCGCCAGGAACGAAAACGATTGTCTTAGTGTCATCCGTTGGCTTGAACTTGAGGGGCGACTCAACATCTGTAGTCGGCTTCTTTAGTGGTGACATGTCCGCCGGGTCAACATTGGCCCGATGGTGTTTGAGCTCCTCTGCAGCGCAGGCGACTTCCGCATAAGCCGTGTCCCCTTCTTCACATTCCTTTGCAATCCTGCTATCTCCATCAACCATGATGGGTCCTTTGGGACCAGGCATTTTGAGCTTGAGGTAAACATAACACGGGTGAGCCATGAAGCGGGCGTAAGCCGGCCGCCCAAATAACGCATGGTAGGGGCTTTTCAATTTGACCACCTCAAAAATCAGTGACTCCGACCTGTAATTCTTTGCAATTCTAAACGCCACTGTGAGTCTGACTCGGCCTATGGGGTAGGCCGACTTGCCCGGGACGGTTCCATGGAAGACCGTGGTTGAAGGAATCAGGTCCTTTTCCAATAGGTTCATCCTTTGGAAAGTGTCAAAATATAAGATATTAATGCTGCTGCCACCATCCATTAGTTCTTTGGACAGCATGTAACCCCCAACTTGGGGAGCCACGACCAACGCTAAATCTCCTGGGTTGTCAACTCTTGGCGGGTGATCCTCCCTGCTCCATGTTATGGTCTGCTCAGACCAATGGAGGTATCTGGGAAGCGCCGGTTCAGATACACTGTACGCCCGGTGACTCACCTTCTTATCGCGCCTGCAAGCATTGGTGGTGAAAACATGATACTGCCCATTACTTAACTGTTTGGGGTTGCTGCGGAAACCCCCGTTATCATCCTGACCCTACGGAGCCCCCTGTGGGGGTGGCTGTTGAAAGGCTCCTGGCGGGTTATACCGCCGCTGGTGGTGCACCGGGTATTGGCTGCCGCCTGGCTGTGGGCCTCCCTGAGCCCCCTGTTCAGGAAAGCTGCCGAAGGGGTTCTGTCGTTGGTTGGGTGCGGCGAACTGCTCCTGGCGCTGGTCCGGGTCATCATTTTGACTTTTTTTGATCGCCTCCGCCCGAAACTCCCGCATTACGAAGGAATTCTCCTAGGAGTTAGTCGCCGGACCGTCTACCGTGGCATGGTGTGGGCAAGGGCCTTTGAGTAGCTCTTCATAGTTACGCGGCCTCTTCCCGCTAAACGCCCTGTTTTTCTTCTGGTGTTGGTTGCCATTGTTGGCGTTGGTATTGGCGACTAAGTCCGAGGGCTCCTCTTTTGGTCTTCGCTTGCTATTGGCCCCTTGATTGTGGCGGTTGCGTCCCTGGAACCGGGTATGGTTTTTGGATGACTCGCCCTTTTTGGGCGAATTAGCCTTACCGTCCTCACCAGGATCTTTGGTGTCATCTGCCTCAGAGTACCTAGTGAGGGTGTCCATCAGCTCTCCCATGTCTTGGACCTTTCTCTTGAGTCGCCCCAATTTTTGCACCAAGGGTTCGTAATGGCAATTCTTCTCGAGGATCAGCACAGCTTGAGCCGCCGTAATACCATCTGACGAATGGATAATTTCTGCAACCCGCCGTGACCAATGGTGAGCCGACTCATCCGGGGGCTGAACACAGTGTTGTAGATCGACGATCGTCATCGGACGTTTGCAAGTTCCTCGGAAGTTTTTGATGAAACGCACTTTTAACTCGGCCCAGGTCTGGATGGAGTTGGGAGGTAAGTTTTTCAACCAAATACGTGCTGACCCCTCGAGCATCATCATGAAGTATCTCGCGCAAACTGCCTCGTTTACGTCGAGCATGTCCATGGCGATGTCATAACTCTCGATCCACGATGCCGGCTCAAGGTCCGGGGTGTAATTAGGCACCTTTCTTGGTCCCTTAAAATCTTTGGGCATCCTTTCGTTACGAAGGGCGAGGGCCAAGCATGGCACCCCAACTCACCCTTTGCCCCCGACGAGGGGGGCCGGGGCGTCTTGGGTGTTCGGGAGATCCCGGCCCGGCGGGTTCCGATCAGGCGGGTTGTCCTGTGGGACGTGTCATGGCCCGCTGTTTACGGCGGGCTGGTCCTCTGGCCGGCTCCTGGTGTAGCTTGCCTGGGGAGTGGAATGCAACCTCTCGAGGCTGTGTGAGAACTGGGCTTTTGAACCATCGCCATCTTCAACATCTCGATGGTGTTCCTTGCTTCTATCTCGGCAGGAGTGTTGCCGTGAATCGGAAGAGATTCCACATGGCGAGTTGTGGCAAGGACGTTGTCCACCGGATTGGAATAGTGGCCTTGAGGCGTCCGGAATCGGGGAATGTGATCCTCAGCCGGCTGACCCGGCGGGTTAGGCGGGCGACTCGACCCTCCCCCCGGGGCGGCTCCCGCCCCAAGGGTTCGTGGAGTGTAGAACAGGCGGGTCGGGTTGAGATCATGGGGCAGGCGACCCTAGTGTCTCTGTTGATGGACGGCGTCAGATGCGCGCTGCTGTCTTTCGAGCCGCCAGTTGTTAGTGTTTAAACGCATTTTTTCGGCCGCAATTTGAGCTTGTCGAGTCTCGATCCTAGCAGACTCCACCTCGGCACCCCGATGAGCCTTTTGCCACTGCCTCTCTGAGTTTCACCAGCTCCGCGTTTATCTCCTCCTGGTTTTCTGGTGTAAGGGGAGTCGCCATCAGCCTTGTGATTTCTGCCGCTAAATCCACCAGGACTGCGGCCAGGCTTCTGGACGTCTCGCTGGCTCCATCGCCTCCGTTGGGGTTTTGTGTGGGTTGAGTCGCCCCTACCATGTAAAGGGCGATCTGACAGCGGGTTCGGTCAAGGACTTCGGGGTCCATGGCCAGCGACAAGCCCCCAAGACAATCCCCATGTAGAGACCGGATTGAATCTGAATCGCCCATGGATGTTTCGTCATCAGAGTTGACCGGTGTAGTTTCCTGAGTCGCCGAGCGCTCTGGCTCCTCCGATCCCACCAAGACCGGGCGAGTCAGATTTGGCGTTATTACTGGGCGGATGTACCTGGCCGGCTCGACGATATCGGTGGAGATGTCCGGCTCAGGCACGGATGATCCGATCATGCCGATGAAGATGTTGATCTTGTCGAAGGGGACCCTGTAACCAGATTCAATCGAATCTGCTTCGGGCCCCATCGCTGGTTGTCGATGTAGGTTTTCCCGCGGCGGCTCCGGGTCAAGAGCCCTGTCGCGTAACTCCCAAACCCTGGTAGGGCTCCCTTTGAGAACTCAACTCCACCGTGCGAAGGCCCCACGGTGGGCGCCAACTGTCGTGGTTTTGTCACGGCAGATGTCCTCGTGAAAGGACTTAGTACTGGAGCCATCGCACCTTGGCGGCGACTCAAAGGGGTTAACCGGGAGAGACACGGCGATTTACCCAGGTTCGGCCCCTCGTGAGGAGGTAAAGGCCTACGTCCTGCTTTAGTTTGTATTGATGTGGTTTCGATTACAAGGAAGGCGTAACTCGCCAGACCTAGCACTCGATGATTTCTAACCTGCCCCTCTCCTTCCCTATGGCTCGCCCTTATATACAGGTCGATCCCTTAGGGTTTAAAAGGATACTTTCCTTTCTACAAATCGTGACCCCTGTGGTCTCTAAGTCGCCGTCCTTCAAAGATTTGAGACTTTCCAGAAATCATAAACCGCCATAGGACCTTCGTGCTGATAACACCAAGGCCCAAATCATTGTTTAGGTGAATCGCCTAATTTGGTGACCCGGCCCAACTAGGGCGGGTTATTAACAGGTAATATCCCCAACAAACTTGCTGCTGATTTCCATGCTGGCACTGCAAAGCTGGAAAATATGAACTCATCCTATATTACTTTCATACCCAAGAAGAGTTCACCTAAGCAAGTTGGTGACTTCAGACCTATCTCTCTAACTGGGATGGGGCTTAAGTTCTTATCGAAAATGGTAGCCAACAGACTATAGTTAGAAGTAATAAAGTGCATCCAGAAAAACAAGTATGGCTTTATCAAGTCTAGAACCATACAAGATTGTGTGGGTTGGACCTTGGAGTATCTGCACCAATGTCATCAATCCAAAAAGTCCATTGTCATCCTCAAACTGGATTTTGAAAAGGCGTTTGACTCTGTGGAGCATGAGTTCATCTTTCAGATCCTCACACACAAAGGTTTTAATGATAGATGGATACTATGGGTGCAACAGATACTCACCTCTGGCTCTTCCTCAGTCCTTCTAAATGGAGTTCCTGGCAGAAAGTTCATGTGCAAGAAAGGGGTCACGCAGGGGGATCCCATGTCCCACCTTCTTTTTGCAATTGCTGCAGACTTCCTTCAAACCTTTGTTAATAAGCTTTTGGAGGACGGCCTAATCCAGCTACCAATTCCCTGTCATGACAAAGATTTCGCCATAGTACAATATGCTGATGACACTCTCATCATTTTGCGTGCAGTGGAATCTCAGTTGCTTGAATTCAAACGAATTCTACTTCTCTTATCCCAATCCACTGGTCTCCAAGTGAACTACCACAAATCTGGCTTGCTACCCATTAACATTGATCAAGGGAAACTTCAGATGCTAGCTGACTCCATTGGTTGCAAGGTAGGCTCCTTGCCCTTCACATATCTTGGTTTGCCCGTTGGAACAACCAAACCAAGGATCATTGACCTCATGCCCTTGGTGGATCATATGGAAAGAAGACTCAGTGCTAGCTCCTCCTTCCTGGCTCAGGGGGGCCGTTTACAATATTTAAATTCAGCTCTGTCCTCGGTCCCAATCTTCTTCCTCCGCAGCTTAGATATTCCATCGGGGATTCTCAAACAGCTTGAAAGGATTCAAAGGCAATGTCTCTGGAGAAAGAATGGACAATATCATGCCCCCTCTCTTGCTGCCTGGGACCTTGTGTGCAGACCTAAGATGAAAGGTGGATTGGGGATCACGAATCTTGCTATCCGAAATGAAGCTCTGCTTCTCAAACATGTGGACAAATTCCTGAACAAAGCTGATATACCCTGGGTTAAGTTAATTTGGAACACATACTCCCACAATACAGTTCCCGAGGGTACCTCACTTTGTTGATCTTTTTGGTGGAAGGACATCTGCAAGAGACTGGATAACTTCAGGGCTGTTACCTATGTTCAGCCCAACAGAGGTGATACTTTTCTGTTTTGGACTGATTCCTGGTTGATTGGGGATTCTACCAGGCCTCTGGCTTCAAGGTTTTGAAGGCTGTTCTCTTTTGTCATTAACTCTTTCTGCACTGCTGAGGAGGTCTTCCATGCTTTCCAAGAGAACAGTATGCTCTCCATGTTCCACTTGCCTCTCTCTGGCCACGCCTATCAGGAATTAAGCTATGTCAACACTCTGCTCCAGAATCTTGCTTTAGACCCTTCTGCTACTCATATCTGGCTCTGGAGTAAAGATTCTAAAGCTTACACTGCCAAGAAATACTATATCCATATCCACCAGCCTATCATTCCAAACCCTATGCTCAGTTGGATCTGGAAGAGTTGCTGTACCATGAAAATCAAGATGTTTGCCTGGTTGCTCATCATGGATAGGCTCAACACTCAGGATATGCTTGAGAGGTGCCACTGGAAAGTATCTGATTCAAATTTATGTGTTCTATGTCATGCCAAGGTAAAAGAGGATAGGGATCATCTGTTCTTCAACTGTCTTTTCAGTACCAGGGTTTGGAATTACCTTCATATATCATGGCAGGGACACTCTATGTGGTCTACTTCATTGGCTGCAAGGAAAGACTTTCAACACCCCTTCTTCTCGGAAGTAGTCTTTACTGCTTGTTGGAACATCTGGATAGTGAGAAATGCAAAGGTTTTCAAACATGAGCAACCCAAGTTCAGAAAATGGAGATCTAGTTTTATTCATGATATCTCCCTTTTAGCTCATAGGATTAAAGCTAGTTTTAGGGATGATCTCCTTAAATGGATCTCCTTTTTACCTCCTTGAGGTTAGTATCTCAACCACCCTCTCTATTCTTTTGTACATTCTAATCCTCTCTTGTACATACAAACTCTTTTTTATGGGAATAAAAGAAAAGGCTGTGGGGTGATTCCCTACAGTAGCGTGTGAAAAACAAATTATAGATACGTTGGAGACGTATCAAGCATCCCCAAGCTTAATTCCTGGTCGTCCCCGAGTAGGTAAATGATAAAAACATAATTTTGATGTGGAATTCCACCTAACGTATTTATCCATGTAATATTCTCTATTGTGGCATGAATATTTAGATCCATAAGATTCAAAACAAAAGTCTAATATTGATATAAAAACAATAATGTTTCAAGCATACTAATAAGGCACTTGCTTCCTTTCGAAATAACATGGTCTTAGAAAGTTATCCCTACAAAATCATATGGTGTGGCTATGATCCATCTTCACCACACAAATTATCTAAATCAAGCACAACCCCGATGAAAATCAAGCAATTGTTTCACAGTTATTATGTTCTCAAACCTTTTCAACTCTCACGCAATACATGAGCGTGAGCCATGGATATATCACTATGGGTGGAAATGAGTGTGGTGGAAGTTGCAAAAAAAGGAGAAGATAGTCTCACATCTATATGCATATCAACGAGCTATGGAGTTGCCCATCAATAGGTATCAATGTGAGTGAGTAGGGATTGCCATGCAACAAATGCACTAGAGCTATAAGTGTATGGAAGCTCAAAAAGAAAACTAAGTGGTTGTGGAAAAGATATAATTCCACTAGTTATATGAAAGTGACAAAATAGGAGACTCTCTATGAAGAACATGGTGCTACTTTAAAGCACAAGTGTGGAAAAAGATAGTAGCATTGTCCCTTCTCTCTTTCTCTCATTTTTTTCTCTTTTTTGGTGGGCTTCTTTGGCCTGTGTTATTTTTTATGGGCTTCGCTGGCCTCTTTTGTTTTTTTGTAAAGTCCGGAGACTGATCCCAACTTGTGAGGGAATCATAGCTTCCATCATCCTTTTCTCACATGGGACAATGCTCTAATAATGCAAATCATCACACTTTTATTTACTTACAACTCAAAAGATTACAACTCGATATCTAGAACAAACTATGACTCTACAAGCAATATGGAAGTGATGATGCATGTCATAAAAATAGGACGGTGGTGTTGCATGGCAATATATCTCGGAATGTCTATGAAAATGCCATAATAGGTAGGTATGGTCGCTGTTTTGAGGAAAATGTATGGTGGCTGTTTTGAGGAAGGTGGGTTTAGTGTACCGGCGAGAGTCGCGCGGTACTAGGGAGGCTAGCAAAGGTGGAAGGGTGAGAGTGCTTATAATCCATGAACTCAATATTAGTCATATAGAACTCACATACTTATTGCAAAATCTTATTAGTTATCGAAACAAAGTATTAGAGGCATGATCCCAGGGGAAGGGTTGGTAGGAGTTAACCATCGCGCGATCCCGACCTCCACACAAAGGTTGACAATCATTAAACAAATCATGCTCCGACTTCATCACACAACGGTTCACCATACATGCATGCTATGGGAATCACAAGCTTTAACACAAGTATTCCTTCTAATTCACATTTACTTACTAGCATGACTCTCATATTACCATCTTCATATCTCAAAACTATATACAAGGAATCAAACTCCTCATCATATTCAATGCACTTAATATGAAAGTTTTTATTATATCCCTATTGGATGCTCATTATATCAGGAATAAATTCATAACCTAAACCAATTAGCATGATGTTTGAAGAAATCTCAAAATAATATTAGTGAGGTATGAGAGTTTAATAATTTCTATAAAACACAACACTGTCGTGCTCTAAAAGATATAAGTGAAGCACTAGAGCAACATTGCCTAGCTCAAAAGATATAAGTGAAGCACAAAGAGTATTCTAATAAATTCATGATTCAGCGTGTCTCTCTCAAAATATGTGTGCAGCAAGGATGATTGTGGCAAACTAAAAAGTAAATACTCATATCATACAAGACGCTCCAAGCAAAACACATATCATTTGGTGAATAAAAATATAGCCTCAAGTAAATTTACCGATGGATGGAAGAAGAAAGAGGGGATGCCTTAGGGGCATACCTAAGCTTATGCTCTTTGGTATACTTGAATATGGCTTGGGGTGACTTGGTCATCCCCAAGCCTAGGATCTTGCCACTCCTTATTCCATAGTCCATCAAATCTTTACCCAAAACTTGAAAACTTAACAACACAAAACTCAACAGAAAACTCATGAGACCCGTTAGAATAAGAAAATTAAATCACCACTTTAGATACTATTGTGAACTCATTATTTATTTATATTTATGTAATATTTACTGTATTCCAACTTCTCCATGGTTCATACCCCCCGATGCAACCTATAGATTCATCAAAATAAGCAAACAACACAAACAAAACATAATCTGTCAAAAAAAGAACAGTCTGTAGAAATTTGTTTACTTCAAATACTTCTGTAACTCCAAAACTTCTGAAAAATTAGTACTGTCTAGGAAATTTGTAAGCAAATCTTGTGTAAAAAGTGCATATCAAAAGAACATTCTAGTGAATTAACAAAATTCCTAGACTGAGAGCAAAAGTTTCTATTTTTCAGCAAAATCAACTCGCAAACACCGTAGACCATCCCAAAGGTCTTACTTCGATCAAACACGAATTAAAAAAACAAAACACAATTATTACGGAGATAATAATGTGTGCAGCACTAAAAAACAGAAGCAAAAACAAAATCATAAAAGTAAAATTGGGTTGCCTCCCAACAAGCGCTATTGTTTAACGTCCCTAGCTATGCATAATGCAATATATCTAGGTATTTTCATCTTTGGTATACAATCCATAGGTAGCTCTCATAATGGATTCATAAGGTAATATTATTTTATTTCTAGGAAATTTCTCCATGCCTTTCCTTAATGTAAATTGGAATCTAATATTACCTTCATTTATATCAATAATTGCACCAATCGTTCTAAGGAAAGGTCTACCAAGAATAATAGGACATGTAGGATTGCAATCTATATCAAGAATTACAAAATCTACGGGCACATAATTCCTATTTGCAACAATAACAACATCATTAATCCACCCCGCAGGTTTCTTAATTGTAGAATCCGCTAGATGCAAATTTGAAGAGCAATCATCAAATTCACAGAATCCTAGCACATCACATAAAGTTATTGGAATCGTGGAAACGCTAGCACCCAAATCACACAAAGCATGGCACTCATAATATTTACTTTTAATCTTAATAGTAGGTTCCCACTCATGATAAAGCTTTCTAGGTATAGAGACTTCCAACTCAAGTTTTTCTTCAAAAGATTTCATCATAGCATCCACAATATGTTTAGTAAAAGCTTTATTTAGATTTTAAGCATGTCGAGAATTAAACATTGATTGAAACAAGGAAACACAATAAATCAAAGAAAAACTATCATAATTAAAGTCCTTGAAATCCAAAAGAGTGGGCTCATTGCTATTTGAAGTTTTGACCTCTTCAATCCCACTTTTATCAATAATATCATTAAGATCTATAGACTCTGAATCATTGGGACGCCTTTTAACTAAAGTTGACTAATATCCTGTCCCATCTTTTTCAAGATTTATACTAGAAAACAAAGATTCAATAGGTGTCACATCAATTACTTTAAGATCTTCATCATCATTATCACGAGAAAACACCTTTTCAACCATTCACGCTTAGCACATATTCTAGCCATTCTTTCCTTACACTCATCAATAGAATGTCTCATAGATTTTAAAGACTAATTAATATCATGCTTTGGTGGAATAGATATAATTTTCAAAGAATCAATCTCAAGAGAAATTATATCAACGTTCCTAGCCAAATCATCAATCTTGAGCAATTCTTCTTCAATCATAGCATTGAACCTTTTTGAGAGCTAATGAATTATTTAATATTATTCTCAAGATCAGAGGGCATATTATTCTAATTTCCATAAGATTGTTGTAGGAATTACCATAATTGTTAGAGGAATTACTAGGAAACGGCCTAGGATTGAAATTACCTCTATACGCGCTATTGGCAAAATTGTTCCTACCAACAAAACTCACATCCATAGAATCATTATTATTTCCAATCAAAGAAGACAAAGGCATATCATTTGGATCAATAGGAGAACTCTTACTAGAAAACAATTTCATTAATTCATCCAACTTTCCACTCAAAGTGTTTATTTCTTCAATAGCATGCACTTTTTTACTAGTAGGAGATCTTTCGGTATGCGATTGAGAGTAATTTGTCATAATATTATATAGGAGTTTAGTAGCTTCTCCTAATGTGATTTACATAAAGGTATCACCCGCGGCGGAAATTGAAAGATTTCTAGAAGGAAAATTCAACCCCGCATAAATTTTTTGTGTAATCATCCATAAACGCAAACCATGCGCACGACAATTCCTAATCATTAGTTTCATCCCCTCCTAAGATTGTGCAACATGCTCATGATCAAGTTGATTAAAATTCATTATATCGTTCCTAAGGGAGATAATATTAGCGGGCGGAAAGTACTTGGAAATAAAAGCATCTTTACACTTATTCCATTAATCAATACTATTTTTAGGTAAATATGAAAATCAAGTTTTGGCACCATCTCGTAGTGAGAAAGGAAATAGCTTCAATTTAACAATTTCATTATCCACATCTCTCTTCTTTTTCATATCACACAACTCAACGAAAGTATTTAGATGTGATGCAACATCTTCACTAGGAAGGCCAGAAAGTTGTTCTTTCATAACAAGATTGAGCAAAGCGGCATTAATTTCACAAGATTCCACACTAGTGGTGGGAGAAATCAGAGTACTAATAAAATCATTATTATTAGTAGTGGAAAATTCACATACCTTGGTATTCTATTGAGCCATCGTGACAAAGCAAGCAAACAAAATGACGAATGAAAAAGTGCGAATAAAAAGGAAAATATTTCTGGTATTTTCTGAAAACCGTTTTAGAAGTGGGGGAGAGGAAAACGAGAGCCAAATGGGAAATAAAGTAAATTCATGAGATGAGTTTGTGATGGGTACTTGATAGGCTTGATCTTGCTATGTATCCTCCCCGGCAACGGTGCCAGAAATCCTTATTTCTACTTCTTGAGCTTGCGTTGCTTTTCCCTTAAAGAGGAAAGGGTGATGCAGTGAAGTAGATAAGTATTTCCCTCAGTTTATTGAGAACCAAGGTATCAATCCAGTAGGAGGAACAAGCAAGGACCCAATCGTAGTACCTACACAAATAATCAAACAGTTGCACCCAACGCTATAAAGGGGTTGTCAATCCTTTCAGAGTTATTTGCAAGGATGGGATCTGATAGAGATAGATATAAAAGATTGTGAAAACAAAAGTAAATAAATTGCAACAATATATTTTTGGTATTTTTGGTTTATAGATCTGAAAGTATAATATTGAAAATAGACCCGGGTGCCATAGGTTTCACTAGAGGCTTCTCTCATAAAGGAAAATAATGCGCTGGGTGAACAAATTACTGTCGAGCAATTGATCAAAAAGCAAATAATTATGAAGATATCCAAGGAAATTATTGTGCATATAGGCATGGCGTCCGTGTCAAGTAGACCGAAACGATTCTATATCTACTACTAGTACTCCACACATCGATCGACTCTTGCCTGCATCTAGAGTATTAAGTTCATGAAGAACAGAGTAATGCATTAAGTAAGATAACATGATGTAGAGGGATAAACTTAAGCAATATGATGAAAACCCCATCTTTTTATCCTCGATGGCAACAATACAATACGTGCCTCGCTACTCCTACTATGTCACTGGGTGAGGACACCGCAAGATTGAACCCAAAACTAAGCACTTCTCCCATTGCAAGAGTTACAAATCTAGTTGGCCAAACCAAACCAATTATTCAAAGAGGCTTGCAAAGATATGAAATCATATATATAAGAATTCAGAAGAGACTCAAATAATATTCATAGATAATCTGAACATAAACTCACAACTCATCGGATCTCAACAAACACACAGCAAAAGAGTATTACATCGGTTTGATCTCCATGAAGATCATGAAGAACATGGCATTGAAGATCAAAGAGAGAGAATAAGGCGTCTAACTACTAGCTATGGACCCGTAGGTCTGTGGTGAACTACTCACGCATCATCGGAGGGGCAATGGAGTTGATGTAGATGCCCTCCATGATCAATTCCCTCTCCGACAGATTACTGTAAAAGGCTCCTAGATTGGATCTCACGGGAACAGAAGCTCCCGGCAGCGTAAAACTATTTTCGTGGATCCCTCCTACGATACGAGAATATTTGGGAATTTATAGGCCAAAGAATAGGGTTAGGAGACCTGCAGGGGACCCACAAGCCAGGGGGCGCGACCACCCCCTTAGGGCGCGCCTTGCAGGCTTATGGCTTCCTGGCAGATGCCCTTCCCCTACTCCAAGTCTTGTGTGTTTTTTAAGTTCAAAGAAAAATCATTTCGGAGATTTTATTCCGTTTTGACTCCGTTTAATATTCCTTATCTGCAATACTCAAAAACATGGAAAAAACAGAAACTGGCATTAGGCTCTAGATTAATAGGTTAGTCCCAAAAATAATATAAAACAACATATTAATGCATATAAAACATCCAAAACAGATAATATAATAGCATGGAACAATCAAAAATTATAGATACGTTGGAGAAGTATTAGGAGGCTAGAGATCAAGTTTCAAATGATTGGAGTGGAATATCTTGGTATCAACACATGAGGAGGTGGTTCTCTCTCAGAAAATGGATCTAGCAATGAAGTGTGTGTGTTATGAGTGCTTCTCCCATGAATGAGAGGTGGGTGAAGGGCTATATATAGGCAGCACACGAAATCCAATCATTACACACAAAGTGGAAAACTCGGTGACAGCAAAGTGAAACACTTGGTGGTACCGATTGGCACAAAGGTAGCAACTTTTGAATTTCGGTGAGACCGATATATGAAACTCGGTGGCACCGAAAAGGTGGCTAACGGTCAGATGAACAAACTCGGTGGCACTGATACTCAAGCTCGGAAATTCCGATTATGTGTACCGAGGCACCCAAAAGTTGGTCACCCAAACTCAGTAGCACCAACATGGATTCGGTTGCACCGATTTGGTGGGAATGGCTAGGGTTTCTGTCTGAGGTCAAAATCAATATGAAAGTTGGTGACATCGAATTTGAGTAGTGGAGTTTGACAAAGTGGTTATGTGGGAAAAATTACACAGTATTTTGGTGGCTAACATTGAACATTGTGAACAATCAGTTCATTTTCCTACCTTAGCCCTTTTAATAGTATTGGCTTTCCTATGGACTCAAAAGTGATTTCTCACAAATATAAAATGAAGAGTCTTTCGCTTGAAGCTTGAGCCAATATTATTCCTTTGTTGCATCAAGGGGCATCTCCACATAAGCCTTTAGCCATAGCATCTTTTGAACTTTTCTGAAATGTACGTGGAAAACTTATTAGTCCAATGATGCATATGTTGTGATCAATTATCAAAACTACACTAGGGAGCAATTGTGCTTTCAAATTTTTAGCATTTTCTTGCTTTTCAGGTCCAGAATTCTAGTTTTCGGCAATTTCCCTCTTTGTGATGTACCTTGTAAATTAAGAGAGAAATTGCATTAGAATTCTATCATGAAATGGAATAATGGACAAAAACAATATAAATATAAATAAGAAATCATGATGCAAAATGGACGTATCAACTCCCCCAAGCTTAGACCTTGGTTGTCCTCAAGGGAAAGCCAAACTCTATAATAAGGACCAGATAATTGGAGAGGGAGTTGTCGAAAAAATACGTACATGCGGGCATCATGAATTTTATCATAGCATAAAGTTTTTCTCATTAACTTCTCATAAACAAGTATCAATCTATCCACAAGCTTTGAAGTATGTGGCATAAACTTTACTGACAACCAACAAACTATGTTCTTAGTCATTGAGACAATCACAATTCACCATATTTCAAAGAAGAGTCTATATAAGAGCTTTTGATTTTAGTAAGTTCACATACTCAACTACCATCACACACATAGGAAGATAGGGGATTTATTGTTTTCACCACCCAACTTATTCACCTCAAAGATAATGTCAACAATAATGACTCATGATCATCTACATCCAACTAGATATATGTGCCTAGATGTTTACCCAACACATGATGCTTGCCATTATAGAATTAGTAGATTGGAATAGGAAATAACATTATTGACTCTTGCATAAAAGTAAATACATGAGATTAAAGGATAGGCCCTTTGTAGAGGGAAACATATGTTCTCATGCGCTTTTTATTTCTGGATGTGCAAGCTCTTAATGTAATGGAACATCACTTCATATTGCCCCTTGTGATAGCAACCTTTATTATGCAGTCCGCTAAAGACAAATAATAACAACGAGCAAATTATAAGTTATCTGAATATATAAGTGAATAGACCTCGGGGCATAGTGTTCTCTTGTGGCATCTCTAGAGGATTCGAAGTATGTCTAGAGGGGGGGTGATTAAACTACATGACCAAATAAAAACTTAGCCTTTTCCCAATTTTAGTTGTGGGTCAGTTTTAGCAATTATGACTAGTCAAGTTCATCCTACACATGCATATCTAAGAGCATAGCAGTGGAATGTAAATACATGTAAATGTAATGTAGAGGATAGGGAAGGAAGATCAAACGCAAAGGTTAACACGACAATTTTTAGCGTGGTTCCGATAGGTGGTGCTATCGTACGTCCATGCTAGTGGAGACTTCAACCAATGGAGGGTAACGAATGCGAGAGTCCATGGAGGGCACCACCCACAAGTGGTCCGTGAATAAGCGGTCTTGTCTATTCCACCATGGCTTACATACACACAACACTAGCCTCGCTCACGGTAGATCTTCATGAAGTAGGCGATCTCCTTGCCCGTACAAACTTCTTGGTTCAACTCCACAACATGAAGTAGGAGGCTCCCAAGCGACACCTAACCAATCTAGGAGGCACTACCCTCCAAAATTTAATAGATGCGGTAGAACGATGAACTCCTTGCTGTTGTGCTTCAAAAGATAGTCTCCTCAATACCCAATCACTCTCTCATAGATTTGGCATGGGCAGGAGAGACAAATTTTGTGGAAATCAACTTGGGGAGGCTAGAGATCAAGTTTCAAACGGTCTGATTGGAATCTATTGATCTCAACACATGAGTAGGTGGCTCTCTGTCAGAAAAATGGATCTGGAAAGTGTGTGTGTGTTCTAAGTGCTTCCTCTATGAATGAGAGGAGGTGGAGGGTTATATATAGGCATCCCCCAAAATCCAACCGTTACAACATTATTTCCCAACTCGGTAACACCAAAATGAAACTCGATGGTACCGAGTTGCACTAAATGTGGCAACTTTTGAATTCTCGGTGAGACCGATGTATGAATGTCGGTGGTACCAATACGATGACCTAGGGCAGTTTCCAAATCTCAGTGAGACCAATTTCAAACTTGGAAATTCCAATTCTTGAAATATGCTCAATAGAAAGTTGGTCACATGCTTTCGGTGGTACCAATGTGAAACTTGGCAGTATCGAGAGATTAAGGTTTGTCAAAGGATCTGTCACTGGAAAGTTTTGTAGTGCCGAGTGGGAAAACTTGGTGGCACCGATTTTGCTGTTTTGGCTTTGGACAGGGATATTTGTGGGAGTATGACTAAATATTTTTGGTGGCTATATCTAAGCATTGGAGTAACCAATCCATCATAATACCTCACCCCCTTTTAATAGTATTGGCTTTCCTATGGACACAAAAGTGATTTCTCGCAAATGTAAAATGTAGAGTCCTCTTGCTTGACCAACTTTCTATCATCTTTTGGCCAAAGCATCTTTGAACTTTTCTGAAATATACTTGGATAAGATCATTAGATCAATGATACAGATTTTGTGATTAATTACAAAAACCACCTTAGGGAGCAATTGTGCTTTGAATCTCCCCCTTTTTGGTAATTGATGACAACATATAGATCAATGCTTCGACAAAAGATATAATCAATGATTATCATCGTTGCTTTGAGAAGTATGTGAAAAGTAAGAGCTCCCCCTGAATTTGTGCATTATTTTGATTTGTGCTTGAATGCAAATGCACAATCGATTAGAATCATGGGTCACTCTTCCATGTCACATACATCTTGGTGGTGCGCATAAATGATAAGAATGAATAGTAATGCACATAACACCAAATAAATAAGTGAACGATCATCATGTGGAGAGATCAAAGGTATAACATAGTAGCATCAACAATCAAGGTGTATGAACAAACACGGAAGTTTAAAGTCATCCAAAAGACCAAAAGTATTGTAAAACCAAATGAGAGCAAATAAAAATGCAACTCTCTCTCTCTCTCTCAGCCCTAATTGATCTATACACTTCTCCCCCTTTGGAAATAAGTTACCAAAAAGTTCAAAGGCCTAGAACTAAGCATCACGCTTGGCTCAATCTCCTCCTATAGCAGTCGATGGAGTGGACAGAGGAGCATCGACGAAGGCTTCTACAGATGTCCCTGGAGCCGGAGGTGTAGACACTAGAGGTGTAGGAGCTGGAGCTGAAGTTGAAGGTGCTGATGCTTGAGCTGATGAAGTTGGTCTTGCTTCCGGTACTGGCACAACTGCTGACCTAGACTAGGTCCTGAATTGAAAAGTCGTGGAAAGAGGCGACTCTTCATCATCACTTCTCGATTGGGTGCACAGAATCAACTTCATGCTGGAGCTGCTCAACAGTGGTAGTCAACTCCATCATGTTGACATCCAGGTCATGGAATTTTGTCTGCACGATCCTCTCAAGGCTCTTCTGGTTCAGCAACATCTTTAAAATTTTCTTCTCCATCCCTTGAATGGTGCTGACAAGAAAATACATCTGCTCCGCTACAGTTCTATGTTATGGAGCTAGAGGATCTCTGGCTGCCACTACTTCTGCTGCCTGTGCTGCGTCACGAGCTGAAGCTTAGCTGGGATGGCTAGGGTCTATCACAACTACATTGTCTTGGAAGTCTGGCTGAAGTGGCAGGTGCAGACGATCAAGTTGATATGCATGCTTGCCAATCTGAGCATTGATGAGCATCTGAATATAAGGTGCATACCCACAAGATCTCTTCTGATCTGCATTAGTCCCGCTGAGAGTCTATACTATCAAGTCCATCGCTCTGAACCGGGTGTGGGTGTCTAAGTGGTGTAGCATGTTAATGGAATAACCTCTGATCATCTTATCATCTCCTCATTTAGGCATCAGGGTGTGTCTCATAATGGTGTTCATTGTAGGTATTCCTGCCCGCAGAAAATAGACACAACCAAATTTATGTGTCTTGACATATTGATGGGGCACTGTATTGTACATGTTTGACATTTTTCGTGATTCATCGTGGATTCTGAGTACACATCCAAATCTCCCTCTTGTGCCTTTGGATCACCAATGATAGTGTCCCACTCATCTATAGTAGACTCATACCAGTGGTCTTCCGTCATCCATACTATCCTTCCATCGGGATAAAAATGAGCAGTTGAATAGAATTGCATGATCATCTCATCGTTCCAAGCAGTCATCTCTCTGCCAACAAAATCTTCAATACCAACTATCCTTAAAGTTTCTCTCACATGAGGAAAGTAGTCCTTATTGGCCTTGATATATTCTCAATCAACATATTGCATGCCACTGACTGCAGGACTCTTGTCTAGCAACATTGTCTCATAAAAATCTTGTTGCTCCTTAGTGTCGAAACGAGGATCAACAACAGTTCTTCTCCTGATAGCATATGGATTTATAGTCCTCCACTTCCTCAAACCTTCATCCCTTCTCTTCTTCATGTCTTCAACAATAGGATGAGCAGCATTGTGCAATGGCAAGTAAGCTGTTAGTTTCATTAGCACAGATGCATCTTCTTCCTCCTCTACAGCAAACTATCTGGATGCAGAGCCTTTGTTCTTCCCTGCTACAGGTATATCCTTAGTAGTCCTCTTAAGAGCTACTGGCTTATTTGGTGCTAAAGGTTTGGGTGCAGACTTCTTTGGTCTAACATCACACATGAGCTTCTTCTTCTTAGCAGTAGGGGCATTAGCTGGAATCTCTTCCTCCTCTTCATCAACAGCTTCTGCTGGGTCTTCATACATAGAAGTTGGCCTTCCAACAACATGCACTACTATCTTCCTATATCTTTTCTGAACTATATTCTTAGCTTGCCTGGAATAAGGGGCTCTAAGGGTGAGCTTCAATCCTCTCCAAGTAGCATTTGGAACTCTCACATCAGTAGGTATGACATACTCTTTTCTCACCGTGTTTCTGATAGTGGTCTTCTCCTTATGATTTTGGGGAATAATCTCCTCTAGGATAAAATCACCATCTTCCTCATTTGAATTAAGCTTCTTCCTAGACGTGGTATCTGCCTTGGGCTATCCATGGGAGCTAGGTGTACCTGGGTTAGAAGCTGTCCACTGTGGACTAGTGCCCGAATCCATCTCAGCACTAGGCTCACTGAAGTTGTTCTGACTATCCTTTGATCCCGACATACTAACAGATAGCCCAGCAGACAAGCAAACCATGTGAAAAGAGTTAGAAGAGCTGGAGTGGATGAGCGTCACAAAAATCAGAAGTTTTTGAAAGTTTGAACTCTGAAAAAGTTAGGTTTAACTTTCTTCAAAAAGGGATATCGGTTCCACTCAGACAAATTTTTGGAGCCACTCATACTGACATTCTCTTTAACAGAAACTTGGCAACCCTTTTCGGTTTCACCAAAAGGGAAACTCGGTTTCACCGAGAATGTTCTCAGTAGCCCTAAAACCAAAATCGGTAGGACCAATTTTTTTGACTCGGTGACACCGAGATTCGGTTTTGCAGACTGTTAACACTAAGTTCTTCTTCATGCTCTAATCTACGAGAATATTCTTCTGGATGGAGTCATTGCAATCGTGGACAGATTTAATCTAAACCTATTTGCGCATGATTTGGAGATGGGAGCGCAAAGAGGGATCGGATCTATACCCTAGTTCGATGAAGAATCCGCTACAATGACGACGCCGGAGGAGATTCCCGTCGACGGCGAGCACTCCAGTGGCGAGGGCGCACGGGAGAAAAAAGGCGACGTGCTGAGTACTAGGGCACGACAGGGAGGAGGTGCGGGAGGAAAAGTTTGAAGAAGTAATTTTAAACGTCGGGTCCGTAGAGAATATATACCCCATGGTTGTCGGTGACACCGAGTTGGAATTTTCAGTGCCACCGAGTTCCATATCCGTCAGTTGATACTGAAACTCGGTGAGGCCAAAAAGAAGCAATCGGTGGTAGGTGAAAAACCTGATCAACCCTAGGCTTCGGTGGGACCGAGGTTTTGAGGTTGGTCACACCGAGATGCTTTTGGGAGGTTCTGAAAGTCAGCCCTTGTCGAGATGGATCTCTGAGTGCTCCTCACATAGAGTGTCCCTAAAGTGCTTGCTCAAATTTTTGTGATGTAGCATGAATAGAATTTGAGACGAGAAAACATAGATAGCTAGAGAGAGGTACTTAGGCATTTTTGCATACCCAACTGGACAAATAAAATTAAAAGCTAAATAACAACAATTGGATATCCGTGAATGAGAAAAATATGCATACTAACATGCTGAACTAGTAAGATGTCAAATAAAACATGGTGAACATGCACGAACTCTATAGTATCTACCAATCACTTTGGTGATGACGAAGTCATCTATATATGAGTATATTGACTTAGGAGCCAAGCAAGAATACTTGATCATAGTCATACACATTGTTTAAGCACAAGTGGGGTTTCCACTTTTACATATATCTTTCAATATGTTCACATCTTTAAGAGATGCTTATACTCAAGTCTTAGAGTAAAGCTTCCCCTTTATGTGACACCCCCCTAAGAGGGATAAACTAACCTTGGGTTTTGTTGTAGAAGACTTCATGTAGGTGTAGTAGTGGTGGATGCTCATTGTTTATGAAGATCATCTTGAGTTGGGAGAAATTCTTGTTGTTTCTTACTGTTCTCACCTACATGGGTTAGTCTCAAAGCACAAGGAACATATGCAATGATATCTATGGACATGAAATGAAGTGCATGTGATATGATGTCCAAAGATACATTAATTACCTTGTCCCTTGCTTACCTTTCATGGAATGTGTGACTCCTTGAACTAATGCATAAGGTTGGAGGTGATTGCATATAGTTCTTCCCAAAATGAATAAGAGTGAATTTCATTAGCGGAGTCACCCCTCAAGAACTTCTCTAGTTCTTCTTCTTGGGAACCCACATCAACTTGATGGGGATCCTTGGGTAGCACAAGATGAAGTAGAGCTAGTAGTGTCCTTAGGTATCCACTTGACCTTGGCTTGGGGTTCTTACTCAAATGAGTCCATCTCCTCTTGAAGCTTGCCCTTCCCTTGTGGTCTTGTGGTAGAAGTTTATCTTGAGAGCTTGTTCCCTTGGGGAGAGTAGGATCATACTTCTCATTTTGAGGAACAAACGTCGGGATGGGATATTGACCTTCTTCCCATTGAACTCCATCGGCATTGAAGTAACCAACACCTTGCTTCTTATGATGTCCTTCTTGCTTGCGAACAATTTCCTCGGATTGCTTACTTTTGACAAGACTTTTGAAGACAACTCTCTCTATAATTCCTTTCAATAAATCCTTTTATTTCTGAAGTGTAACTTGGCTAATAGAATCATTAGTGAAATCAAGAGAGCTACTAGCAACAACACCATTTGATTTAATTTTAGCATTGTTGTTACTAGATGAAGAAACTTTCTTGCCTTTCTCACTAGTGTTCTTAGGTTTATCTTTTGGAACAAAAGTGGACAAGAGTAATCGTTTGGCTAGATAAGAAGAACTCTTATTTTGAGGATCATCATTGATTCATTTTAGAAACTCATGCTCTTGCTCTAAATTTAGCTTCTTGAAGCATAGCTTCTCATGAGTTCTTGCAAGCTCTCTATGATCTTCTAGAGTAGTTTCATGAGCTAACTAAAGAGTGTTTAATTCTTTAGTTAGTCATTCAATCTCTTTCTTATCATCATCATTCAACTTCTCTTGACTAGCATGATTATTATCAAGTTCATTTTCAATGTTATCACTAGTCTTATCAAAGAGAAAGTCATCCTCTCCTAAAAAGTTATCCTCATCACTATCAAAGTCAAAATACTCGGGGTGTGATACCTTGGGGCCTTTTTCCATGAAGCAGTTTACAATCCCTTCATTTTGTGAATCTAATAAGTCATAGGAGTTGGAGGAAACGAGTGCAAGACCGACAACACCTTCATCTTGACTATAGTCGGAGTTGGAGAGGTAGCTTCTCTCGGATAGTTTGTCGGACTTGGAGCCGGATACCCATTCACCAACGTGAGCTTGATGTCTTCTTCTTGAGCTGCTCTTGGTGTAATTTTCCTTATCATCCGATTACTTTCCTCTCCGGGAGTGTCTTTGTTCGGAACAATCTTCTCTAATCCTTCTCTCTTTGTGAGGTGACTCATATCTTGAGCTTGTACTTCTCTCTTTGCCTCTAATCTTGTAGAACTTGTTGGATTTCCTGACCATGAGACATATCTCTTCATTGGTAACAAGATTGTCATTTGAAGTAGCAGGAGCATCACTTGAATCTTTTTAAGCACCGCTTGACTTGTTGTGCAACTCATCTTTGTCATTGAGTGACATTTAATGGGCAACAATCCTTCCAATAACTTCCATTGGCTTGAGATCCTTGTAGTTCGGCATCATTTGGATCAATGTGCACACGGTCTCGTATCTTGCATACAAGGCTCTAAGTATCTTCTTGATGATGAATTTGCCGGTCATCTCTTTGCTTCCTAAGCCAACAATCTCGCTAGCCTAGAGTATATCTTAGCGAGTCCTTGACCATCCTTCATCTTGAACTTGTCAAGCTGACTTTGAAGCACATCCAACTTAGATTCCCTGACAGATTTAGTACCTTCGTGCATGTCAACCAAACTATCCCAAATTTGCTTCGCATTCTCAAGGCGGGTGTTTTGGTTGAATTCTTCGGGGCACAAGAAGTTGAACAGGATGTCGCAAGCTTGAACATTGTATTGCAACATCATAATCTCTTCCGCTATCGCATCACGATCCGGTTCTCTTCCTTCTCAGAAGAAATCACCTTGCACACAAACACAAACAACAGCCCAAACAACAGGGTTATGACCAAGAATATGCATTTTCATCTTATGCTTCCAACTAGCAAAGTTTGTACCATCAAAACATGGACCTCTATGATGATAAATTCCCTCACTGGACGGAATACTATCGTAGATTCGGAGGCCAATGCAATGGAGACCAAAACTCTGATACGGCTTGTAGGATCTGAAGTATATCTAGAGGGGGGGTGATTAGACTACTTGACTAAATAAAACTTAGCCTTTTCCAAATTTTAGTTGTTGGCCAGTTTTAGCAATTATGACTAGTCAAGTTCACCCTACACATGCATATCTAAGAGTATAACAACGTAATGTAAAGACATGCAAATGTAATATAGAGGGTAGGGAAGGAAGATCAAATGCAAAGGTTGACATCATGATTTTTCACGTGGTTCCGATAGGTGGTGCTATCGTACGTCCACTTTAGTGGAGAATTTAACCCACGGACGGTAACAACTGCGAGTGTCCATGGGGGCCTCCACCCACAAGGGGTCCACAAAGAAGCGGCCTTGTCTATTTCACCATGGCTTATGTCCACATAGGACTAGCGGCACTCACGGTAGATCTTCACTGAAATAGGCGATATACTTTCCCGTACAAACTTCTTGGTCTCCACAACACGAAGTAGGAGGCTCCCAAGCGACTCCTAACTAATCTAGGAGGCACCACCCTCCAAAAGGTAATGGATGAAGTAGAATGATGAACTCCATGCTATTCTGCTTCAAAAGATAGTATCCTCGACACTCAATCACTCTCTCACACATTTGGCATGGGTAGGAGAGATGGATTTTGTGAAAAGCAACTTGGGGAGGCTAGAGATCGAGTTTCAAATGGTTGGATTGGAATCTCTTGATCTAAGCACATGAGTAGGTGGATCTCTCTCGGAAAAATAGATCTCACAAGTGTGTGTGTGTGTGTGTGTGTTCTGAGTGCTTCCTCTATGAATGAGAGGAGGTGGAGGGGTATAAATAAGCATCCCCCAAAACCCAACTATTACAACATTATTTCCCAACTCGATGACACCAAAATGAATCTCGGCTGTATCGAGTTTCAGTAAATGTGGCAACTTTTGAATTCTCGGTGAGACCGATATATGAATCTCGGTGGTACTGATACGATGACCTAGGGCACTTTCCAAATCTTGGTGGCTCCAATTTCAAACTCGAAAATTATAATTGCTGAAACCTGCTCAACAAAAAGTTGGTCACATGCTTTTTGTGGCACCAATGTGAAACTTGGTGGTACCGAGAGATTAGGGTCTATCAAAGGATCTGTCACTCGAAAAATCGATAGGGATGAGTGGGAAAACTTGGTGGCACCAATTTTTCTGTTTTGGCTTGGGACAGATATATTTGTGGGAGAATGAGTGAATATTTTTGGTGGCTATCTCTAAGAACTTGAGCAACCAATTCATCATAATATGTCACCCCCTTTTAATAGTATTGGCTTTCCTATGGACTCAAATGTTATTTCCCAAAAATGTAAAATGTAGCATCCTCTTGCTTGAAGCTTGAGCCAATCCTATTCCTTTCCTTGCATCAAGGGGTTTCTCCTCACAATCCTTTCGCAAATGCATCTTTGAACTTTTCTTAGATATACTTGGATAAGATCATTAGTTCAATGATACATATGTTGTGATTAATTACCAAAACCACCTTAGGGAGCAATTGTGCTTTTAATCTCTCATGAAAGCAACATATTATGTGTGAAAAAAATATTGTTGGGCAATTGATAGAACAACAGATAGTTATGCAATTTTCATGACAATGATCATTTGTATATTGGCATCACGTCCGTAAGCAAATAGGTGAACTCCTGCCTGCACCTACTAGTATTACTCTACCCATCTACTGCTATCCATCATGCATCTAGAGTATCATGTAAAATAGAGTACTAGTTGGGAGCGATGACATGATGTAGACAAAGTAAACTCAATGAATATGAATAAACCCCATCGTTTATCCTTAGTGTAGCAACCCAAAGATGCAACTTGTCCCCTTTCTGTCACTCGGATATAGAAACTCGCCTGATTGAAACCACTACAATGCACATCTACCACTGAAGAAAGATCAAATTACTTGGGCAAAGCAATTCAATAGATCAGATAGATTTACGAAGTTGTGATGATCATGCAAACAAGAATCATAAAACTCAGAGAAGATTCAAATAATTTTCATGAATAATCTGAACATAAAACCACAATTCATCATATTCCAACAAACACACCGTACAAAAGAAATGCATCGGATAGATCAAAGGAAAGATGCGATGATCATTGTATTGAAGATCAAGAGACGAAGATAGCCATCTAGCTATTAACTACGGATCCATAGGTCTATGGTGAACTACTCACACATCTTCATGAGGGCACCAAGGTTGATGAAGAGGCCCTCCATGATCAATCACCCTCCGGGAGAGTGTCGTAAGGGAGATCCATATGGGGTCGTCGTGGAACAGAGACTTGTAGCGGCATAAAAAGGGTCTCACCAATATCTTTAGGGTTTGTGGAATGTTTGGGCTTTTATAGGCCAGAGAACGAGGCAAGAGGGGCCACAAGGAGGCGAAGAGGCATTAGGGCGCGACCTTGTGGGTCTCTCATGTGGCTTCAGGTCTCCTTCCAAAGCGTCCGGGTCTTATTTTGGTCTAGAAAAAATCGTCAAATTTTTTCGTGGCAATTGGACTTCGTTTGTTACTGAAAACCTGAAAAACAAAAAATACACAGGAAACAATAAGTGGCACTTGCATTGGGTTGGTTAGTTCTCAAAAATAATATAAATTGGTGTATTATGACCTACAAAGTATCTTAAGATGATAATATAACAACATGGAACAATCAAAACATAATTCCTGCTCGCCCTCGAGTAGGTAAATGATAAAAACATAATTTTTGATGTGGCATGCTATCCAATGTGTAATTTTTTTCATGTATGCTCATTAAGAAACGATGAATTAACAAACATCAACATAGTAATAATTATAAGCACAAGCAACAAAATCATCAATCTTTCAAAGTATATGATGTTAAAAGAATGTCCACCCCATTTAATCTCTCATACTAGCAAAGCAGGGCTCCGTCTTCACCAAATTAATACAAATGTTAAGCACCAAAGTGTCCAAGTCACACAATTGGATCATACTTTTTCAAATTGAATCAACTTTTTATTCTTCACGCAATACATGAGCCTGCGCCATGGAAATAGCATATGGTGGAATAGAATATGGTGGTAGATATCAAAGGGGTAATGTCGGGACCCCGATCCTGAATCATAAGAACCCAGCCTGTAACACATCCCATGACTTTGCGTCTTTTGGCCCCCGTATATGAATGTGTCGCTAGCATTCAAACGACAAAGAACCCGGGTCGACATGACTAATTATAAACCCAAGTGGTACATCTGTATAGGGACATGCATACGTAACCCAGCAAAGCAGGGGTCGGTCATCAACGAGTGTAGACGAGTCGTAGCAAGCTACAACGACTCCATTACACCGCGTGACATTTCCCCGAAGGGACAGACACAGCAGCAAACAAGGATACATGCCGGTCAATCAATGTGTCCGGAGCAGTAGCAAGCTACCAAAGCTCGGTGGAAGCACAAAGAGGCATTTCGCCGTAAAGAGTACTACTAAAGGAACACAAGTAGATGTCGAATCCCACACATATAATGCATTTCATAACATACACACAATATGCACGATATGTGTAGATACAACATGGCATCACAACATAACTCTATGACTCAAGCTTTTATTAAAGACTCATAAGAGTCAACATAGTATGATATTACAAACAGGGGTCTCGTGACCCGACACTCAAGTGATACAAACAACAAGTGGAAGCACAACATGTCTGGGTACAAACATCTACTAAAAATGGCTGGAAGAGCCTAAAAACCTACAATGACCCTACCAAAGGAACCAGACCTCTGTCTGGGATTCCCAAGCTATTCCGGTCAACATCGAACTCATCGCGTAGAACCTTTTATTGAGACTAATTCTTTTCTGCAAAAACATAAATAAAGCAACCGTGAGTACAAAGGTACTCAACAAGACTTACATCAGAACTATCTACATATGCATCATGTATCAATGAAAGGATTGTGGGGTTTGATTCCACCAAGCCAACTTTGAATCTTGGCTAACCTGTATTACGACTACAAGTTCTTTCTTTGAGGTGGGATAGCGCACACGAGTCCACATATTCACCAACTGAAAACACCACTATGGATCCACTCTTGTCTCCCTACGAGAAGCCCATCCATAGCACTCACACTTATCTTGCATGTTTTAAAGTATCCATTTAAATTGTCTATGTACCACGTAATTTTCCAAGTAGTCCATATCCGAGGACGCGGCTATTCAAACAAATTGATTCACCCTGTAGGGGTATACTTCTTCACACATGCTCTCACCACTTAGCACCATATGCACGACATGCATATCGGCAACCTTCAAACAGAAGCACTGGCATGGGTGTCGGCCACGACCATTAACCACACAAGACCCTAGTGCAGGTTTATCGCCTATTTGAGACTGAACCCGCAAGGAAGTCCGGCTGAGGTTTCCTCTACGGCCCCAAACGATGTGCGTAGGGTTCCCAAGCCCACCATCCGGGTGCCACTTGGTACACCATGCCACTGTGTATCTACCGGAGAGAATCCTACCCCGTCGGGCAGAGCTAAACACAACCACCAACACTTTTCCTACAAACACCAAAAACTAATTGCAACTCCTGGACAGAGATCTGGGCAATTAATAAGCTGAGCGGGGTCATATTTTAGGGCCCAATGCATGGTAGTATCTTGTCTTGGATAACATACACAGAACTTAGTTCTTAAGGACGGTCCCAATGAGACAACCCACCGTGTACTCCTACATGGCCTCTCATCGCTACCTTTACCAAATCGGATTCACACCTTTACTCTCACACCATAGGACATGAACACAACCATTCCAATTCATCGTCCAGATGGATCAGACCCGATACTACTCTAGGCATAGCAGACATTGTAAGCAAGCATGAATGAGTAAGCACAACAAGGCTCAAGCAGTTGCTACTCATGCTAAGTGGTTTCAACTATTTACTGTGGCAAAATCAGGTCATGCAGAGGAATGGGTTCAACTACCGATAACGTGTAACAGTTGAATCGTGTTTGTCGTAATGCAATAAAAGGGAGAAGGAGCGAGGGAGTGGGTTTATGTCAGTATGCTCAAGGGGGTTTGCTTGCGTGACATGTCTGAAGATAGCAATGAGTCTTCACCAATGTCAACGATCACATCGTTGGTACCATCGTGTACCGAGAGGGAACAACACCGGCAAACAAGAAAGAACAATAATTACTTCACGGAAATGCAACACTATGATGCATGATCATGAAATGAAGATGAGAAGTGGCAGGGCTAATAGAGCTACCAATTCTTAAGTGGAATCTGGTTTAAATTAGAATTCAAATATCATTTTAAGCAAGGTATTTTTCCACATACCCTCTTAATTGATTTGACCTGATGCTCAAGCATAACATGTTTTATCATGCATGAATATGGCATATTAAGATATTGAGTTTTCCTAGCTCAATGTTTGGGTCTTGTTGATTGAAGTGGAATTGAAATATATATCAAATTCCAACTCCAAACTAATTATTAAATTTACCCTAATCATAATTTTGCCTAGTTGGTGATGTTAACTTTCTCAAACATGCATGAAAATGCCATAATCATATTCCTTGAATTTTTCTGATCATTTTTCATATATTATTTATTTAATTTCGAGTTATATTTCATTTTCTATGATTTTTCAAAGTTTTAGGCATTTTCTGGAATTATTTTATAACCTTAAATAGCAATTATGGCGTTAGGCTGATGTCATCTGGTCAAACCAGTCGGGCCAAGTCAAACTGACCAGTGGGGGCCACTGGTCAGTGACCCACGGGTTAATCCCGCGCTGACCAGCCTTAACCAGGGCTTTGACCAGCCCTGGGGCCTGCTGTCAGTGGCTCTCGTGTCGGTGGTTAGTGGCTAACCACCGTCCACGTCACGGGCTACTGGAGCCTCGCCGGCGACGACCAAAACCACGGCGGAGGGTCGCCGGAGACGACCTAAACGGCGCTACAGAGGGCCATTTGCCACGCGGTTTGCGTCTACGGGTTGCTGGGGAATTGGCTGATTTGGCAGGGGTGGCAGGAGGGGGTGGAGTCGCCGGAGAAGCTGCCGGCGATGAGCTCTAGCGTCGGTGGGATTCGGCCGATGCAGGGAGCGGGGCTACGGGGCACGGTAGAGTGTGGGAGGAGAGGGGAAAGAGTCAGCGGCTCACGGGGATTCCATTTTTAGCATCGGGGAGGTCGGGGGCGTCCTATAACCGACAAATCGACGACGGCGGATCTCGGCGACCGGAGGGGGAACGACGATGGAGAGGGTGATGCAGGGGCTCGGGTGCTCGGAGGTGTTGACGTAGAGGAGCAGCTCGTCGAGGCGGAGCTGATAAGCTATCCAGGGGAACGAGGGGTGGCCGAAGAGGCTACGGAGGCGAGCTCGAGCATAGCTCGGCAATGGCGGCGAGAGGAGGAAGGAGAACAGAGGAAGAGAAGGGAAAATGGAGAGAGGAGGAGATAAGGAAGAGAGGATGGGGCTCGTGCTGATGCGGTGGATGCAGGAGGAGGCTCCACGGCAAAGCAGGAGGTGGCGATGCTGCCGCCGTGCCTTCCTTCTCCTCTGCCTACTGGCACGACGAGGAAGACGACACAGGAAGCTCCCCTGGTGGGCTGGGCGTGGAGGAGCGTTAGGTAAGCAGGTGAGCTCCTTTCCTCTTTTATGTTTTTCTTCTATTTCTTTTTCTGACATTTGTTTCTAGGTTTTAAATAAAATATTTAACCATTTTGTAAAACCCTAAAATAATACTATGTGACACAGATAAAAATACCCAACGCCACATAATAGTTTCAGAATTTTTGAAACTTTAATTTTATATTAAGCAAAGATGATTCCATTCCAATTAATTGTTCGATCAATTGAAAAAGCCATTTCAAAATGTTTCTGTGACCTAAAGTATTTGTTGACATTTTTTATCTGAGTCCCATATTTTCACAAAATATTTGGAACATTCTGTTGGTGCATTTTGAAGCAAGTTTTATATTGCTTATTTTCCAGAATTTGGTTCCTGAGGCTTGATCACTTCCCCATTTCAGATTTAAAGAATTTAAATGCATGCATGAATGCTCACTGATGCTACTAGCTACAAACAATAATCTAGGGCTGTGACAGGTAAAAGTGGAGAAGATAGTCTCACATCAACTAGGCATACCAACGGACTATAGAGATGCCCATCGGTAGATGTCAATGCAAGGGGTAGGGATTGCCATGCAGATGATACACTAGAGCTATAAGTGTATGAAAGCTCAAATGAAGCTAAGTGGGGTGTGCATCCAACTTGCTTGCTCATGAAGACCTCGGGCAGTTGAGGAAGCCCGTCATTGGAATATTAAAGCCAAGTTTTTATTAGTGATAATTTGATTCCCCCACTAGCATATGAAAATGATATATCATGAGACTAACTCCATGAGGAACATGGTGCCAGTTTTACGCACAAGTGTGGTAAAGCATAGTACTAAAGTCCCTTCTCTCTTTTCCTCCAATTCATTTTTTTCATTTCTTATGGTGGGCTCATTTGTCCTTCCCCATTTTTTCATTTTTCGTCCGGAGTCTCATCCCAATTTTTGGGGGAATCATTGTCTCCATCATCCTTTCCTCAGTGGGACAATGCTCTAGTAATGATGATCATCACACTTTTATTTACTTACAACTCATGAAAGCTTGATATGACTCAACATGAATGCCTCTGGTAGTGTACCAAGATGTGTAATGAGCTAGCGTGACATGTATTCAACAATATAGTGAATGATGGCTTTGCCACAAATGCTATGTAAGCTCTATATAATCACGCAAAGCAATATGATGATGAATGAACTAGTCATATGATATAACTGTGAAATTTGCATGGAAATATATCTCGGAATGTCTATGAAAATGTCATGATAGGTAAGTATGGTGGCTGTTTTAAGGAAGATAAAGAAAGGTTTATGTGTGAAAGATCATATCATGCCACGGGGTTTGGATGCACTGGCGAAGTTTGCACTGATCCTCGAGGTGAGAATGGGCAATGCAAGGTACCGAAGAGGCTAGCAAAATATGTGGAGGTGATATTGCATATGTCTGTGGTTTAACATTAGTCATGAAGAAGTCATATACTTATTGCAAAGTGTTATTATTTTCATTAAAAATCAAAGCGCTAGCTGCAAGCCCCGAGGGAGAGGGTTGGGAGGAGTTAACCATCATGCGACTCCAACTCGAAATAACACTAGGATTTCAACGAGGAATAGAAATGCTCACGCATACCCGCCATGCCCATTTAATTTTTAGAGAAATAAGGAGTTGACACCTCTTAATACCGCTACTTCTATGAATCAGGAATGATGCACTCACGCCTTCTTCATATTACCACATCAATATCATTAAACCACAATTTATCTTTATGTTCTACACGATTGTTTTGATTATCATCCATTGGATACTTATTATTTTTGCAATAACTTTATGACCCATGGAAATTACCACTACTATTTATTAACTCTCAAACAAATATAAGTGAAGTACTAGAGCAATTGTTTAGCTCAAAACATATAAGTGAAGCACAAAGAGTATTCTAACAAATAATGATAGATATGTATATATCTCAGGTTGGTGTGTCCATCAAAATATGATTGTGGCAAAGTAAAAATAAAAAGAAAACAATGCTCCAAGCAAAACTCATATCATGTGATGAATAAAAATGTAACTTGAAGTGACATATCGATGGATTGAGACGAAAGAAGGGATGCCTTCCGGGGAATCCCCAAGCTTAGACTCTTGAGTCTTCCTAGAATATTACCTTGGGGTGACTTGGACATCCCCAATATCAAGCTCTTACTGCTCCTTATTCTACTGTCCATCGCCATAACACCCAAAACTTGAAAACTTCAATTACACAAAACTCAGCAAAACTTCGTGAGATCCGTTAGTATAAGCAACATAAAAATACTTAGTTACTGTTGTAATTTATTATTATATCATTATTGCATAATAAGTACTATATTCCAACTTCTCCATGGCTTATACCCCCCGATACAATCCATGGCACCATCAAAACAAGCAAACTATGCAAGCCGAAATAGAATTTGTCTAAAACTGAACACTCCGTAGTAAACTGTAATGAACATATACTTATGTAACTCCAATAATTCGGAAACATTAGGACAACCTGAGGTGTTTTTTACAGAAATAGAGTGTAAAAATTCTACCTTAAAAAGACGTTCCAGCAAAATCAGAGAAATTCTGCACTCGATGTCACAATTTCTGTTTTTGCATCGTACCAATTATACTTATTATAAAAGTCATCCCAAAGGTTAAACTTGGCACACACACAAATTTAAACACAAAAACATAATCACCATAGAGTAAATATTCATGTAATCACACCTAAGCAGAAAAAAAACAAAAAATAAGATAACTTTTGGGTTGCCTCCCACAAAGCGCTATTGTTTTATGCCCCAAGCTAGGCATAATGCGTATGATAAAGTGTTGTCATCTTTGTGAGAATGACCCATCATGGTACAATCATATTCCCTCCTTTCAGTAGAAAATTTTCTGATAGGTAAGAAAAAATAATTGAAGGTACCGAATAGCACAACACTAGGATCTGATAGATCTACCTCGGGAGGAAAACGAGGCTCTTCCTTAGGTTTTTCATAAGTGATAGTTAGATCGTGATTGTATAAGTTCTAATATAGGTATTTTATTAATTTTATTTCCAGATCATAACCCAATCCAAGTTTTGGTATAGCAAATTGATCATTGTGTTCATAAATCTTATCAACTAAGACATTAAGTGGAACCTTGTTTCTAAGATTCTCATCATAAGCAACATTGTCCGTGGATCTTAGTTTTATTATTTCTTCTAACTCATAAAGAAACCCCTCTATGGGTGGGCACTCACAGTTAACCCTATAATGAGAAAATATATCTCAAGATTTTTGTATGATATTACTAAATTCTTTACTAAGGAATATAGTAGCTAGACGTTTGGTGGAAGCTTCATGGATAGTAGAGAATTCTAGAAATAACCATTGTATGAAAGGATGCATGTGCACAAATTATCTTTCCAATTGTACTATAAGCAAAGATATAGTATCCTCATAACTTGTAGTTCTAGCAACAATAGAACCTCCTATCAATGTTAATGATCCTGCACAACTGAAAAAATCTTGAATAACATTCTTTCCAATAATATTACCACTACCCATTCGGAGATTCTTAGTTTGCATGATAGGTTCTACCTTAGAAGGATCATCGTCTGCAAGATTATCAAGTTTTTCATTAGCAACTTCATCAAAATTTATTTTAGCATTCTCATCACAAGGTGAATTTTGAAAATCAAGGGCTTCCACACTATAGGCGGAGGCATCACTAATTTCAAACTCACGCATGATAGCAACTTTCAGGCAAACTAGATAGCGAAGATGCAAACTAGTGACAAGCTCAGAAAGCAAAGGTAAATAATTTTGTATTTTTGATTTTTTTTGAAGCAAGCAATGTATAACATCAAATAAAAATAAGAGCAAGTGAATGATAATTTTTATGAAGTTACTTGATAGTTGGTGATGATATTCCCCGACAACGGCGCCAGAAATCCTTCGTGATGCTTGTGATCTGCGTTGGGTTTTCCATGAAGAGGAACGAGTTATCGCAGCACAATGCAAGTAAGTATTTACCTCGATTAAGAAACCAAGGTTTATCGAACCAATAGGAATATCAATCGTCAGCCATCTTCAGCGGCTGCACACAAAAGAGCAAACAACTTGCACCTAACACAGGCAAGAGGGTTGTCAATCCCCTAGATCTCGTTATTTGCAAGCGAATGAGGTGTGTAGATAATTGTATATAGTTGTGAGTTGAAAAATAAAATAAAAGACAAATAATAACAGCGAGAAAATTATAAGTTTTCTGAATATATAAGTGAATAGACCCGGGGGCCATAGTGTTCTCTAGTGGCATCTCTCATGAAAGTAACATATGGTGGGTAAATAAATTACTGTTGGGCAATTGATAGAACATTAGATAGTTATGTGATTTTCACGGCAATGATCTTGTGTATATAGGAATCACGTCCATAAGAAAATAGTCCAACTCCTGCCTGCACCTACTACTATTACTCCACCCATCGACCTCTATCCAACATCATCTAGAGTATTTAGTAAAATAGAGTAATGCTTGGGGAACAATGACATCATGCACAGAAAGTAAACTCTATCACTATGAATAAACCCCCGCATTTTATCCTTAGTGGAAGCAACACAAAGACGCATCTTGTCCCATTTCTGTCACTGGGATATAGAAACTCGCCAGGTTGAACCGACTACAACCCATATCTACCACTGAAGAAAGATCAAACTACTTGGCCAAGGAAATTCAATAGATCGAATAGATCAACGAAGCTATGACGATCATGCAAATAAGAATCATAAAACTCACAGAAGATTCAAATACTTTTCTTGAATAATCTGAACAAAAACCCACAATTCATCGGATCCCAACAAACACATCGTACAAAAGAATTACATCAGATAGGTCAAAGCGAAGATGTGGTGATCATTGCATTCAAGATCAAGAGAGAGATAGCCATTTATATAATAAGTACAGAACCGTTGGTCTATTGTGAACTACTCACACATCATGACGAGGGCACCAAGGTTGATGAAGAGGCCCTCCGTGATCGATCCCCCTCCAACAGAGTGCTGGAATGGAGCTCCAGATGGGGTCGCCATGGAACAGAGACTCGCAGCAGTGAAAAAGTGTTTTCTCGATATCTTTAGGGTTTCTAGAATTTTTGGGAATTTATAGGTGATAGAACGAGGCAAGAGGGGCCACACGGAGGCAACAAGGCATCCGGGCAGGGCCTTGTGGGCCTCTCGTGTGGCTTCAGGTCCCCTCCCGAAGCTTCCACGTCTTATTTTGTGCTAGAAAAAATCGTCCAAAAGTTTTCTGGCAATTGGACTTCATTTGGTACTGTAAACCTGAAAAAAAACATGCAGAAAACAGCAAGTGGCACTAGGCACTAGGTTAATAGGTTAGTGCTAAAAAATACTATAAATTGGTGTATTATGACCCAAAAAGTATCTTAATATGATAATATAACAGCATGGAACATTCCAAAATTATAGATACGTTGGAGACGTATCAAGCATCCCCTAGCTTAATTCCTGCTCGACCTTGAGTAGGTAAATGATAAAAACAGAATTTTTCATGTGGCATGCTATCCAATATGTAATCTTTTGCATGCATGCTCATTAAGAAATGATGGATTAACAAACATTAACATAGTAATAATTATAAGCACAAGCAGAAAAATCATTAATCTTTCAAGGTATATGATCTTAAAAGAATGTCTATCCCCATTAATCTTTCATATTAGCAAAGCATGGCTCCGTCTTCAGCACATTAATACAAATGTTAAGCACCAAGGTGTCCAAGTCAGACAATTGGATCGTACTTTTTCAAAATGAATCAACTTTTTATTCTTCATGCAATACATGAGTGCAAGCCATGGAAAGAGCATATGGTGGTAGATATCAAAAGGGTAAAAGTGGAGAAGATAGTCTCACATCAACTAGGTGTACAAACGGGCTATGGAGATGCCCATCGGTAGGTGCCCATAGTTAGTACCTACATAGCTCTCTCTCTATCTCCATCTCTCCCTCTCTCTCTCCCTTCTATCTCTCTCTCTCTCTCCGTGTGTGTGTGTATGTCCTTCATTGCTAAAATCACCACGATTCCCGCGGTGATCTATATTATGTAATCACTCATGTGCTGTGCGCTTGTTGGGATCGTATGAATTGTGGGTTTATGTTCAGATTATTCATGAGATTATATTGAGTTACTTGCTAGTATTTTCATATATATATGCATGATTATTATAGCTTCGTAATTCTCTCTGATCTATTGATGTGGTTTGGCCACCTAGATTGATTTATCTTCAATGGGAGAGGTGCGTTGTAGTGGGTTCAATCTTGCGGTGCTCAATCCCAGTGATAGAAAGGGTCATGTCACATATTGTATTGCTACCACTAAGGATAAAACGATGGGGTTGATTCATATTAATTGGATAATACTTTGTCTACATCATGTCATTACTCTCCAAGCATTACTCTGTTTCATGTAATACTCTAGATGCATAATGGATAGGAGTAGATGGGTGGAGTAATAGTAGTAGATGCAGGCAAGAGTCCATCTACTTGCTTATGGACGTGATGCCTATATGCAATGATCAGTGCCACGAATAAATATTGTATAACTATGGGTTTTTCTATCAATTGCCCAACAGTAATTTGTTTATCCATCGTATGCGTTCTACGAGAGAGAAGCCTCTAGAGAAAACTAGGGCCCCCGGGTCTATATATTTACAAACACACTCAATGCCTTGCTTCCATTATTTAAATTTCATTTATTTTCTATTTGATATTTATCAAACTATCATCTACACTACTCATTGCTTGCAAGTAATGAGTTCAAGGGGATTGACAACCCTCTTGCCCACGTTGGGTGCAAGGGTGGGCTCTGTTGTGTGTAGTTGCTGAAGATGGGAAATTTCGTGGTCCTCCTATTGGTTTGATAAACTTGGTTGCTAGAGGGCCATAGTTTTTGCTAGAGGCTTCTCTCTCGTAGAAAGCATATGGTGGTTAAACAAATTACCGTTAGGAAATTGATAGAAAATTGCATAATTATGCAATATTTATTCATGACAATGAACATTACATATAGGCATCATGTCTGTAAGAAAGTAGACCGACTCCTGCCTGCATCTATTACTATTACTCTACCCATCGATCGCTCTCCAGCATGCATCTAGAATTCTTGAGTATTAAGTGAACAAAGTAATGATTGGAGAACAATGACATGATGTATACAAAGTAAATCCAAATAATATGAATTGACCCCATCATTTTACCCTTAGTGTCAGCAATACAATGCGTGGCATGTCCCTTTCTATACCTAGAATAAAGCACCACAATATTGAACCCACTACAACGCACCTCTCACATGAAGATAAATCAATCTAGTTGGCCAAACTACATCTATAAATCGGAGAGAATTAGAAATCTATCATAATCATGCATATATATATAAATACCTGCAAGGAGCTCAATATAATCTCATGAATAATCTGAACATAAACCCACAATTCATTAGATCACAACAAACGCACCGCACACGAGTGATTACATAAGATAGATCACCGCGGGAATCACGATGATCTTGGCATTGAAGAACATAAAGAGAGAGACATAACCATCCAGGTACTAATTAAGGACCCGTAGGTCTATAGTGAACTACTCGCACATCACCATGACGCAGCAAGGTTGATGTAGAGGCCCTCCGTGATCGATCCCCATCTGACAATGCACCAGAATAGGGCTCCAGATGGGCACATGACGAAACAAATACTTGCGATGATGGAAAAAATGTTGACGATGGAAAAAATGTTTTGGGAGGTTCCCTAGGGTTTTTGGAATTAATGAGAATTTATAGAACAAAGAGGAATGCCAGGGGTCAAGGGAGGTGGTCCCAAGCCATCAAGGCGCGACCACCCCCTAGGCGCTTCCTCTTGGCTTCACGGCACCCTGCGGAGCCTCCGGTCTCCTTCTGAAGCTTCCAGGTCCTTATTTTGTGTAGAAAAATCGTCAAAAAGTTTCGGGGTAGTTGAACTTCGTTTGGTATGGCAATTGGAACTTGGCACATGGTGAATAGGTTAGTTCTCAAAACTAATATAAATCAACAAGAAAATGCCTAAAAGCATCCTAGAATGATAATATAATAACATGGAACAATAAAAAGTTATAGATACATTGGTGATGTATTAGTTGCCTTCATGAGTAAGTAGTCCCCTTTGTTATCGGGCTATGGATGAACCCTACTGTGTAATAGATTTTTTGATATTAGGATTTGGCATCCTCATTAAATGTTTAGACCACTTTGGGTGCATCCACAGGGACCTCTTTCCCCTTAATCACTGTTTAATAACAATAGTGGGAAATAATGGTGGTGGTGTATGTGATATGGAGATGCCACATGCATACACGTATCTGTACCGGTTCCACCGACAAAGATAAACATGTAAAGTGGCTTAGGAATCCAAAGTAGCATTGCATTTAGGCACCACTATAGATACACACTATAGGGGATACCGGACTCCTCGGAACGTTTTAATCTCATTAGTCTCAAGTCTCATTCATAATTCCAGTTATTTATTTAAGTTGAATTATTCATCTTTATACTTGCAACTTCATCTTTATTATTATTCCTGTTCTTGATCATTTAAAATTTACATGCACATTATTTGTACCCTGCAAAGGACAAGAGACTGATTCATGTGCTCCCTATGGGTACTCTTACTTCGAAAAGGCTACAACTAAACTGAGTGCACTTGTAGGATATCAATTATACAATCCTAGTGGGCTATCATAATTTTTATAGCGATGGTATATCATATGTTCAATAGTTGCACATGATGATCTCCCTTCCAGCCTATCTAAAAATGTCATTCTGGTTTTATCTAAAATAGTCAAAGAATAGTATATTGTCATAACTATCCAAAAACATTAATTCAACATTAGATGACATATGAGCAATCCTCGATTATATAAAAGAGAAGTTAAGCATATGAATTGAACATAGGAAATTTTGGAGGCATGGCCACTCGTGAAATCCTGTGCCATTACGAACTTCACACATTTCACGATGGTAGAAACTACAATAGTATTTCGAGGGAACAATTTTTAGGAACTAGAGCATGCTAATAAAATTTAGTACTCTAGAACAAAGATAGACATTTCTGTAATAGAAATGTTCGACTAGAAAGGTAATATTAGTCCATGGAGTAACCATAGCAACACACTATCCGTCCATGGAGTAACCATAGCAAGAAAATATCTGTCCATGGGGTAACCACAATAATAACATCCAATGGCGAGTTGCTAGGTAAGGAGCGAGTGCCAAAATGAAAGAGTTTTGTGGGGCCATGTGGATGGCCTTGCGAGGTTGTGGTTGTCGAACTAGAATGCAAATTGAATCTGCTTCTGCACATCTCTTTGAATTACCTTTAGCAATCACAAATAAGCAAAAACTGACAATGTTATAACAAATGGCTATTTCTTGAAGAGCAAACTAACTTGCATCACATTTGTAACAACAGAAGTACATGGGGATTGCAATCGCAAGCCTAGCGTGATCTTCACATCATAGACTTTTAATCATTTCTTCTAAAGCATACTTACTATATCCTAAACTAAACCAAACTAAAGTATACTAATTATATCTGGACTAAACTGCACTCTTCCAATAATGATATCAGGAGACAGTTTCAAAATATACAAATTCATGAACCTGAACAGTTTACTTGTTAGTCAGAGTGGACAGATTTCACCTTGACGTTAATAAATAATATTATGGTACATCTATGCCTTGTGGTTAAGTAGTGTAACTAATGGTTGAGTATATTACACTTCATCGAGAAACTTCAGAAAACAAGAGCAACTATTTTTATGATACCATCTTGAATTTCAAGCATAATTGTCTCAAACAACTATTCAATTGTATTAGCATGCACACCAGGAAAAATACATCACATACTCACTCCATTCCTAGATTATAGTGTTATCAAGGAGTAAGCTTTTATATGAAACATGTGCACCAATCATATAATCATATCCACACATCACATCATGGATATTTATTTCTTTGACATTTTGCATTCGAAGGAGCAGAACAAGCTCTTGAAAGGGCTATGGCTAAAAACCTAAAACAATATTCAACAAACATTAAGATAATATGATCAAACCATTGTGCATGCTAGTTCTAAGCATTTATTCTTAAATAAATGGTTTATACTTGTGAGTATTCCACATTAACCCATTTAATACTATGCACCGAAAAGAGTAAATCTACAGTACATAATATTTCAAATTATTGAGTCATCTCATATCAAACATAGTTTCTAAGAAAAAAATCCTACTGGCCTAGCACCAAGAGAACATCTTATAAAACATCGACATATCTTATAAAATTTGATCTAAAGTTGCCTTACATATACATATGTACAATGATGATCATGTATTTCAAAATTGGTATGTGTTTTTCTTGAACTTTGCATCTCACGAGCTAGGTGCTGAAAAAGGTAGAAGTCTAATATTTCTCTAGTAGATCTCTTTCTGGAAGCGTTGGAATCTGCTGGTTTGCCGACAGCCAAAGCTGACGGCAAAGGACAGTTTAACGGATGGCAAAGGCTTTGCCGTCAGTGTGCTGTCGGCAAAGGTATCGGCAATCACCTTCTTTGCCGTCAGCTGAAGGTCGACCGACGGCAAAGACTTTGCCATCAGCTTCGTGGCACGGGCTAACGGCAAAGAGCAGTGGCGGCTATGGCGCAGGCCGAGCCCCGTTAGAAGGTTAACGGCAGGCTTTGCCCACAGCCGTAGCAAAGCTGACGGCAAAGCCGAAACCCTGGGTCCCCTAGGTCCCCTCTTTGCCCACGGCCTAGCAAAGCTGACGGCAAAGCCGAAACCCCTGGGTCCCCTTGGTCGCCTCTTTGCCGACAGCTGGAGCACAGCTGACGGAAAAGCTGAAATCTGGGAAAATTTGGTATTCCCAGAGTTGTTAGGATACACAGGCTGCCGCCACGTGTCTTCTTTGCCGTCAGTCCACCGACGGCAAAGCCGGTGCCGCCAGTAAGCTGTAGGCAAAGACCCTCTCTTCTTTTTTTCATATTTGTTTTTTGTTAATTCCCTGCATTTGCAAAACATAGATACAAACAGCAATATATATATATATTTGCCCAGCCCCTAAACAGCATCACAAGTGCATCACAAAGTGCAAACAGCACAACACAAGTGCAAACAACACGAATATATGTAATTAAAGTGCAAACAAGATCACAAAGTATTACAAAGCATCACAAGTGCATCCACAAATACATTTGCATTACAAAGTTCATCTAAGACTACACAAGTGCATTACAAAGTCCCTCGAGCATCCATCCATATGCCATGCTGCTTTATCAAAATCTGCATAATGAGAAAGAAGTTAGAAGAAGAATACAATAAGAAAGAAGTTATCTAAATTAAGCTAGGCAATTATAAGAAGAACTGGAATAAGAAGAAGAAGAACAAGAACAAGAATAAGAAGTGGAAGAAGTGAAAGAAGAAGAAGAAGAAGATAGAGAAAAAGAAAGAAGAGAAGTTATCTTTTTCTCCTCTTTCTTCTTCTCTTATTTCTTCATCTCTTGTTTGTTCTTCTCTTCTGGTTTCTTTTAAAACTTTCTAAACTAGTTATGTCATTTTTGAGCTCTAATATCAACTAGAATTTACTAAGCTAACTAAACCATGGCTAATATCAACTAGAATTTACTAAGCTAACTAAAGCATGGCATAATCTAAGTTGATCTAAACAATAAGAAGAATAAGAAGGAGAGGAATAACTTACCAAATGCCAAGAAACAGAGGAGAAGCTCCATCTCCGTTTGTCGCTGGGTTGCTAGGGCTCTAACCAGGACAAGTAAAGGGATCGTGGGATTCAACTCTGGAATGATGCTGCAACAAGGCAAGAGTTAAAATATGTGGTTAGCACGGGGACAGACAATGGTATAAGACCGTGCAAGGTTGGTCATTGAAAGGGAACTCACCATTCCCACCGGAGAAGGCATCGGCGGAGGGGGCGGCAAACCTTGCTTCTCACACATAGCCTGTAAATTAGTTTTCGAGGAGTCAAAGAAATAGCCTTGTTACGTCTCCCACATAGCCTTGCTTCTCACACAACTGTCTTACCGCAACGAAGTCGTGCATGGCCTTCGCATGGGCATTATTGTTTGCCCTCTCCTCCTCAAGCAACCTGTGCGTATTCTGGTCCCTCTCCTCCAACAAGAGCCTGGTGGCCTCCCTCTCCTTCATAAGTGCGGCCTGCAACCACTCCTCAAAAGGAATTTTCATCATCCATCCAGGGACAAAAGAACGAAAGAAATAATGAAGAAAACTAACCTCGATGGCAAGATCAACTGGCCTCGCGCGTTGCTGTATTACAGGAGCGGAGCTCGTTTGCCTCGACTTGATCTGAGATAGAGTCTCAGTGATAGGGACAAAGCCATCACACATGGCCAGCATGCCATGACTCTTACCGCCACCAGAGATCATTAACGCCTCTGGATCGATAGGATTCTGGCTCGGGTCAAAGTCAGGCCTGCGCAGCTGTTTGACCACCTCAGAATAAGACGTCATCTTGTTGTAGGCAGACAGGCTTGTGTACGCCGACGGCCCGTCCCCCTCAGAATATGCCTTCGCCGTCTTGTACGAGCCCTTATGGGCCATGCTAAACGCGGCGTATCCCTCAGGCTCGGGATGGTTATTGTGTTTGTCCTACACGAAAAGACAAAGAATTAGTACAACAAAAATCATGAACCAACGAATTATTGATGAAACAAAACAAGGCACACATACCCATTTTTTGGCGTATTGCTTGATGTTCGTATTGCCTTGGTGGTGTGGCACACCAACCAATTGGGCACGACGGTCCTTGGCCATAGTGTGGGTGCTCAACCAAGCCTCTGTGCACCACCTGTCCACTATCATCTCCCAACAATCCATCTTATCGGCCAACCATCTCGGGGGCACCTGTGAATGTAAGTTAATGAAGAATGAAACTAAGTATTATAACTAAATAGACCTAACTAGCCCTAAGAATTGATCTTTGGAATGTACATACCTCCATGTACTCGGTCTTATCAAGGAAAATCTTTCGACATTCAGTCTTTGTCTTCGGCTCCCCTTGCTTGGCGTACCAATCTCGAACAGCCTGAACACGCAGCTCGTGCCTCGTGTTATTCAATAAACTCTTTCACTCTTTCACGAGGTTCTTCTTGGCCGCCTCCTCTGTCCCCTCCTCGACCCTAAAGTAACTCTGCAATTATGCGAAATAGATGCACAGATGAATAGTGAAATGATTTGGAAGGAAATAACAATATATAACATTGTATACTTTTTATTGGGTAAAATAATAGTTACCCAAAAATCAGCCAACACCTTGTCGGCCACGCTCACGCAAACAACACCATTGACATGTGTGTTTTCCGGGAGTGGAGCGGCTTGGTAGTGCTCCCACTTGAGTCCTGGCTCGGGAACCATACCCTCACCGGGCAACTGCACTATCCCGGGGAAGTGCTCCCTAAGTAAAGCACCAAGGAGGCAGTTTGGATTCCGGGTATTCTGCGGGTAATCCCACCCCCTACATAATGATAAGGCAAAGACATTAGCTACTTGGTGAAATATAATGATATAAGGCACACAATATATATCAACTTACTTCTCGCCATCTGGCTTAATGAACGCCCTGTGCTGCAACTCCAATCGGTCTGGAACTCGTGTCATACCACGTTGGTAGACCGACTTGCTGGCAGCCCCCTCAGCCTCTGCCTCAGCCCCCTCCGACTCAGCACCCTCCGCCTCATCCTCCGCCTTAGCACCCTCCGCCTCAGCCCCCTCCGCCTCAGCCTCCGCCTCAGCACCCTCTGCCTCAGCCTCCGCCTCAGCACCCTCCGGCCCAGCCCCCTGCATCGGTGTCTGCTCCTGGACGGGAGGATCCCGCACCGGTGACACCCTCGTCTGCAAGGGTGAAGTGGCTGAGACAGAAGTAGCCCAGGGTGGTGGCGACTGGCTCCTATCATGCAGCCTCCCTCTCCCACGACCACGTCCTCTTCCTCTCTTCTTTCCTACGCCTCTCCCACGGGGCTCCTCGGCAAAGCTCTGCAACAAAGTTCTCCGTGGCTGCCCAGGTGCTATGCTCAACTTATCCCCGCCTGCCATGTCTCACCACCTGTAACGATAAATAGTTAAATAATTAGTACAAATTCAAGGACAATAATTAAATGAACAATAATAAATACATGAATAATTCAACTAATAATTGAATAATTAAACAACAATGTTTGGATGCATACAAAGTACTAATAGTCTGGATCATCTGTCTCTTCTCCATGGTCAATTGAAGCAAAATCATCATCAGTATCACACGTGTCGTCATGACTGATATCGTCATCGGGTTCAGGGACATCATGTGGAAGGCCTTTTTGTAACCGATCAAGCATTGATAGCTCATCGGCATTGGTAACTTCTTCTACTTCCACTTCTTCCTCATCATCACGTGAGTCTTGTTCCTCCGTGTTCAGGGTGGACGTAGCGCAGTTTCGGGTACAACGTCTGACACCACGTGATTCTTGGAAGAATTCTCCATCATATATTATTGGGTCAATTTGAGGTTCATAATTGTCTTCATTTGGGGGAGGTGGTCTAAGATGTGGCGGCACATCGAACAAGACATACCAACCTTCTAGGTTCTTAACACTTTGACGACAGTATGGCAGATAGAAAACTTGGGTGCCTGTTTTTGGCTGGCATTTAGAAAACGCCGTTTCCATGAATTCATAGGTTTTGCTCAACCATTCATCGGTCATATCTCTCTGACTATGGTGACCGGTGTACATCCATTCACGATCAGTCATTCTGGCAAGCTAGCTACATAGTATCCACATATAAAACAATATAAATTATCAATTCATCAAGTATGTTAAATTAATTATGGCCATTTTTTAATCATGGTTAATACATTGGGATGCACGGCATGCACACCTACCAGCTACTAGGTAAAGATGGGTCCTAATCCCACCCGAGTATGTGTAGATTGGGTCATTTCCCCATGCTCTACTCCCGACCCAACGCAAAATTTCGGCAGCACCTCCCTGCTGTTCTCCTGATACACGTCTCGGCAACTAACTGAGAGGATGTGTACCTAGAGAACAACAAGGAGGAGCTATCGAAACTCTGCATGGGATCCGTAGCAAAGCGTGGGAAACGACCCAATCAACACATAACCTGGCTGTCCATGGATAACGTTGGACAATTCGAAAGAATCACCGTTATAAATATGCAAATGCATGCATATTTATGACAGGAACCCTTTCAAACGGGAGACGCATATTGGTTACGCAACACCTTTGCATTTTAATACTAAAAATACCTAGCTAGATAGTGTCATCAGCACGAAGGCCGGAACAGAGCAAAATAAAGGGGGTGGAGGAGGAGTTAACAAATGTGCTCACTTTCGAATGCAGGGGAGGTCGTCGAAAACCAATCCCTCGCGGAGAAGCTACTGCACATTTAAATGCACTCAATCAACACAAATACGCACTCGCGGGAATTAAATAATTGCTAACTAAATTTAACTTCTCTCCCCCTTCTACTTTCTCTTTTTCCTTTTCTTCTTCTTCTTTCTCTTTTTCTACTCGCGGTAATTAAATAATTGCTAACTAAATAATTCTCCCCCTTCTTCTTTCTCTTTTTCCTTTTCTTCTTCTTCTTCTTCTCTTACAGCGTGTTCGGTTGGGGGAGTTGGAGGTAGGGAATGGGAGTTTAAGATTAACGAGACTAAAATTCTGTTGATTGGTTCAGGGACTTGGGATTTAACGAGGGAAGGGGAAGGGGAATTACTAGGGCCAACTCCCATCGATCTCTACCCTAGGGAGCCCTGGTAATTCAGCGAAGGAATGGGAGTTGACTTTTGAAAACATATTGTTACTGCTTTTGTGGCCTACCTCCAGAAGCAAAAGAAAGAAAAACTACGAACAAACTATCTAAATGCACGCGGCAGCATAATTTCTCCTCTAAACAAACCGGCCAACCCTAACTACTTCCTAATCTACGTCAAATAGGAGCCCATCTCTCGTAACCTACCCTTCCTTTCTTTGTTCATAAGAATTATTCCCACATATAATTCCCAACCAATACCAAACGCTGGATTGGGACTAAATAGTCCACTACCCATGTAAATCCCTCGACCAACTCCCTCTCACAAATTCCCAGTCCCTTTCCCATAAACTACCAAACACGCTAAGTATCTCCTTCTAATTGCTAACTAAATAATTGCTAACTAAATTTAACTAAAAATCTACCACTAAAAATCTACCATTAAGTAATTGCTAACTAAATTTAACTAAAAATCTACTACTAACAGATCTAACTAACATAGAAAAATAAACTAAAAAAAAGAAAAAGGGGAGGAGGAGCTCACCGGCGAGTCGGGCGGGGATGGCTCGGGGGAGCGGCAGGGCGGGGTTGGCGTGGGGTGGGGATGGGCTGGGCCTGCGCGGGGCGGGCTGGTGCGGGGCTGGCACGGGGCGGCGCGGGGTGCGGCTGGTGCAGGGCGGCGCGGCGGGGCGGCGCGGGGTGGGCTGGTGCGGGACGGCGCGGCGAGGCGGGGCGGCGCGGGGTGGGGCTGGCGCGGGGTGGCATGGGGTGGGGCTGGTGCGGGGCGGCGCGGTGTGGGGCTGGTGCGTGACGACAGCGGTGGGTCGGGAGAGCAGGGAGAGTAGGGAGAGCAGGGAGAGAGAACTGGCCGTTAGGGCATGCAGTTAGGTCGTGTGCACGGGGGAAACAACTGAGCTATGTCGTGAGCTAATATCGGCAAAGACAACCGTTAGGCTTTGCCGTCAGCTGGCTGTTGGCAAAGCGGTGCCCCGTTAAGTCGTGGTCGGACGTGGGACCGGGGAGCTCCCTATGCCGTCGGTCTCCCTATGCCGTCAGTGTTTTTCGCCTTTGCCGTCAGCTGGATGACGACTTAGACAAAGCGGACGGCATAGATTATCTATGTCGTCAGCCTCTCATATGCCGTCAATACTTATTTTGGCTGAGGGCAAAGTCTCTTTGCCGTCAGCCCCGTGAAATTGCCGACGGCAAAGCTATCGGCAAATTATGTTTTTCCAGTAGTGAGCGACGATAGAATATCTGACTAATTAAACAATTACCGCACCTCCAGATGTGAAATCAACATACAATATAGGAAACAGAAGTGAAAAGTTACCAAGTCCCCTAAACTTTTAGCACAACCTTTGTATTCAACACACTAATATGTCTCATAATATTTCAATAAATTCATATTTTGACGAACGACTTTTGTAAACAGATTCACCTATACCCTGGTCGTCTAATCAAATATTTTTCACTCCAACATGCTGAAACATGCTTAGTAAATAATAAAGCCCATTTTGCATACCCTAGAGGAATTACATCAAATTCTCTATAGCCTCGATGAAATAGATGTATATTGGTATCCCCCTCCATCCATTGTGATATCTTGGTTCATGATTAATCTAGTAATAACATGGGGTACACCTCATATGGATATACATGTGAGCAAAGCAAACAAGCATATGCTAATGAAGTAATGATTCATTGGTTAAGAACATAACTAAAGGCAAGAGGACTTGAAAGCACAACTCCCCTAGGTGGTTTTGCTAATTAATAACAACATATATGTCATTGGACTAATGATTCTATCTAGTGTATTTCAGGAAAAGTTCAATGATGGATAGGCCAAGGAGTGTGAGGAGAACCCCTAGATGCAACGAACATCTATTGGCAACAAGCTTCAAGACTCTACATTTTATATTTTGCGAGAAATCACATTTGAGTCCATAGGAAAACCAATACTATTAAAATGGGATGAGGTGTATGCGATTATCTAGTTTCTCAAGTGCTTAGAAATTAGCCACCAAAAATAATGATGAAATTCTCACACAAATATTCTGTCCAAACCCCAAAGTCAAATTCGGTGCCACCAATATTTCCAAATCGGCCCCATCGAGTTTTACCCGAGACAGAACCTATGCCAAACCTTAACATCTCGGTACCACCAAGTTTGGTTTCAGTCTGACCAAAATACAGTAAGCAACTCCATGGACAGACATTTGCTAAATTCAGAATTTCCGAGTTTTCAAATTGGTGCCACCGAGTCCGATAACTGCCTAGGCCAGCCAAAATCGGACCTTGTTAGATTCATATATCGGTCTCACCGAAAAGCCTAAAGTTGCCACATTTTGCACTAGTCTGTGCAATCGAGTTTTTTACTTGAGTTTTACCGAGTTGGGCAATAATGTTTTAACGATTGGATTTGTGGAGGTACCTATATATACCCCTTCACTAGCCTCTCATTCGAAGAGGAAGCACTCAGAACAAACCAACACTTGCCCCATCCATTTTCTTAGGGAGAGCCACCTACTCATGTGTTGGATCAAGATATTCCAATCCTACCATATGAATCTGGATTTATAGCCTCCCCAAGTTTCTTTGCACACAATAAATCTCTTCTACCCAAGCCAAATCTGTGAGGGAGTGATTGAGAGTTGAGGAGACTATGTTTTGAAGCACAAGAGCAAGGAGTTTATCATACTACTACATCTATTACCTTCTGGAGAGTGGCATCTCCTAGATTGGCTAGGTGTCTCTCGGGAGCCTCCGACTTCGTGTGGAGTTGAACCAACAAGCTTATAATGGCAAGTAGATCGCCTACCTCGTGAAGATCTTCCCCGAGTGAGGCTAGCCCTTCATGGACGTAAGCCATGGTGGAATATACAAGGTTGCTTCTCTGTGGAGACCTCGTGGGTTGAGCCCGCCGTGGACTGTCACAGTCGTTACTGTTGCAAATATACCCTAGAGCCAATAGTAAAGTGGTTATTATTATATTTCCTACTTCATAATAATTGTCTATTATTCATGCTATAATTGTATCAACCAAAAACCGTAATACATGTGTGAATACATAGACCACAATTTGCCCTAGAAAGCCTCTGGTTGGCTAGCTCGTTGATCAATAGATGGTCATGGTTTCCTTATCATAGACACCGGATGTCACTCATAATGAGATCACATCATTAGGAGAATGATGTGATGGACAAGACCCAATCCTAAGCATAGCACTAGATCGAATTGTTCGTCTCCTAAAGCTTTTCTAATGTCAAGTATCATTCCTTAGACCATGAGATTGTGCATCTCCAGGATACCGTAGGAATGCTTTGGGTGTATCAAACATCACAACGTAACTGGGTGATTATAAAGGTGCACTACACGTATATCTGAAAGTGTCTGTTGGGTTGGTACGAATCGAGACTCGGATTTGTCACTCCGTGTGACGGATAGGTATCTGTGGGCCCACTCGGTAATCTATCATCATAATGAGCTCAATGTGACTAAGGAGTTAGCCACGGGATGATGTGTGGTGGAACGAGTAAAGAGACTTGCCGGCAACGAGATTGAACAAGGTATAGGATACCGACGATCGAATCTTGGGCAAGTATCATACCGGTAGACAAAGGGAATTGCATACGCGATTGATTGAATCCCCGACATCGTGGTTCATCCAATGAGATCGTCGTGGAACATGCGGGAACCAACATGGATAGCTAGACCCCGCTGTTGGTTATTGACCGGAGAGGTGTCTTGGTCATGTCTGCATGGTTCCGGAGCCCGTAGGGTCTGCACACTTAATGTTCGATGACACTAGGGTTATTATGGGAGTAGTATACGTGGTTACCGAAGGTTTTTCGGAGTACCGGATGAGATCCCAGAAGTCACGAGGAGTTCCGAAATAGTCCGGAGGTAAAGATTCATATATAGGAAGTGGAGTTTTGATCGCCGGAAGAGTTTCGGAGATTGTCGGTAATGTATCGGGACCACCGAAATGGTTTCGGGGGTCCACCGGGAAGGGCCACCAGCCCCGAAAGGCTAAGTGGGCAAAGAGTGGAATACCAGCCCCTAGTTGGGCTGGTGCGCCTCCCACCTCAACCCAAGGCGCAAGAGAGGGCTAAGGGGGCCAACCCTAGGGCGTGGGGCGCCGCCTTGGGCGGCAAGCCCACCCCTAGGGCGCCGAGCCTCCCCATCTAGGATTGCCGCACCACCTAGGGTGAAACCCTAGGGGTGGTGCACCCTCCTCCCTCTCCTCCTATATAAACCCAAGGGGTTTTGGGGCTGCACACACAATTCATCTCTCTCTCTCGGCACAGCCTTACCTCTCCTCCTCCTCGTCCTCCGTAGTGCTTGGCAAAGCCCTACCGGAGTACCACACAGCTCCACCGTTACCACATCGTAGTGCTACTAGAGCTCTCCTTCAACCTCTCCTCTCTCCTTGCTGGATCAAGGTGAAGGAGACGCCACCGAGCTGCACGTGTGTTGAACGCAGAGGCCCCGTTGGTCGACGCTTAGATCGGAATCCACCGCGATCTGAACCGCTACGAGTACGGGTCCATCAACCGCGTTCTAGTGATGCTTCCGCTTAGCGGTCTTCAAAGGTATGAAGATGCTCTACCCATTGATTTTTGCTGGTTTCTCCTAGATAGATCCTTGTGAAGCATAGGATTTCTTTTGAAATTACTACGTTACCCAACAATAGCATCCGAGCTAGGTTCTATGCGTAGATTCTATGCACGAGTAGAACACAAAAGTTGTGGGCGATGATTTTGTCAATTGCTTTCCATTACTAGTCTTATCTTGATTCGGCGACATCATGGGATGAAGCGGACCGGACCAACTTTACACGTACTCTTACGTGAGACTCGTTCCACGGACCGACATGCACTTGTTGCATAAGGTGGCTAGAGGGTGTCTGTCTCTCCTAGTTTAGTCCGATCGAATTCGATGAAGAGGGTCCTTATGAAGGGTAAATAGCATTGACATATCAACATTGTGGCTGTCACATAGATAAGAAGCGTTCTTGCTAGAAACCCAAATCAGCCATGTTAAACTTGCAACAACAATTAGAGGACATCTAACTTGTTTTTGCAGGGCATGCTATGTGATGTGATATGGACAAAAGGATGTGATGTTACATATGTGATGTATGAGATTGATCATGTTTTTGTAATAGTATTCACGACTTGCATGTCGATGAGTATGACAACCGGCATGAGGCATAGGAGTTGTCTTAATTTATTGTATGAGATGCAACGCCATGTGATTACTTTACTTTATTGCTAACCGTTAGCTATAGTAGTAGAAGTAATAGTTGGCGAGACGACTTCGCAAAGACACAATGATGGAGATCATGGTGTCATACAGGTGACAATGATGATCATGGTGCCCCGTAGATGGAGATCAAAGGAGCAAGATGATATTGGCCACATCATGTCACTATATGATTGCATGTGATGTTTATCATGTTTTTCGTCTTATTGCTTAGAATGACGGTAGCAAAGATAAGATGATCCCTCATCAAATTTCGAGATAAGTATTCCCCTAAGTGTGCACCGTTGCGAAGGATCGTTGTCTAGAAGCACCACGTGATGATCGGGTGTGATAGATTCTAACTTCCCCATACAATGAGTGTAAGCCAGATTTACAGACGCAAAACACTTAGGTTGACTCGACGAGCCTAGCATGTACAGACATGGCCTTGGAATACGGGAGACCGAAATGTCGAACATGAGTCGTATGGATGATACGATCAGCATGGAGATGCTCACCATTGATAACTAGTCCGTCTCACCTGATGATCGAACACGGGCTAGTCGATGTGGATCATGTAACACTTGGATGATTAGAGGGATGTCGATCTAAGTGGGAGTTCATTAAATAGTTTGATTAATCGAACTTAATTATCATGAACTTAGTCTAAAATTGTCTTTACAAATATTGTTGATCTCATGGCCAACACAAATGTCCCATTCAACTTCAATGCGTTCCTAGAGAAAACCAAGCAGAATGACGATGTGAGAAACTATGAGGACTGGGCTCGTAACTTAAAGCTCATCCTCATGGTTTCCAAGAAGGCTTATGTCCTTGATACGCCGCTAGGTGACACTCCCATTCCCGCGGCAACCCAGGATGTTAGGAACGCTTGGCAGTCCCGGAGTGATGACTACTCTATGGTTCAGTGCGGCATGCTTTACAGTTTAGAACCGGGGCTCCAAAGGCGTTTTGACCAACACGGAGCATATGAGATGTTCGAGGAGTTGAAACTAGTTTTTCAAGCTCATGCCCGGGTCGGGAGATATGAAGTCTCCGACAAGTTATTTAGCTGTAAGATGGAGGAGAATAGTTCTGTCCGTGAGCACATACTCAGAATGTCTCGGTTGCACAACGCTTGACTCAGCTGGGAGTTGAACTTCCGGATGACGTGATCATTGACAGAATCCTCCAGTCGCTTCCACCTATCTATAAGGGCTTTGTGATGAACTACAACATGCAAGGGATGGAGAAGACCATTCCCGAGTTGTATTCAATGCTGAAATCAGAAGAGGTAGAAATCAAGAAAGAACATCAAGTGTTGATGGTGAATAAGACCACCTGTTTCAAGAAAGGCAAGGGTAAAAAGAACTTCAAGAAATACGGCAAAGAAGTTTCCACGCCTGGTAACCAGTTGCCGGGAAGAAGCCAGAGAAAGGACCCAAACCTGAGACTGAGTGCTATTATTGCAAGGGAACCAGTCATCGGAAGCGGAACTGGCCCAAGTACTTAGCGGATAAGAAGGCCAGCAACGTGAAAGGTATATATGATATACATGTTATTGATGTGTACCTTACTAGCGCTCGTAGTAGCTCCTAGGTATTTGATACCGGTGTTGTCGCTCACATTTGCAATTCAAAACAGGATGTGCGAAATAAGCGGACGCTAGCTAAGGACGAGGTGACGATGCACATCGGGAATGGTTCCAAGGTCTATGTGATCGTCGTTGGAACGCTACCTCTACATCTAACTTCGGGATTATTTTTAAACATTAATAATTGTTATTTTGTACCAGCTTTGAGCATGAACATTGTATCGGGATCTCGCTTGATGCAAGATGGCTACTCATTTAAATCTGAGAATAATGGTTGTTCTATTTATATGAGTGGTATGTTTCACGGTCATGCCCCGCTGGTCAATGGTTTATTCTTAATGAATCTCGAATGTGATGTTATACATATTCATAGTGTGAGTACCAAAATATGTAAGGTTGATAATGATAGTCCCACATACTTGTGGCACTGCCGCCTTGGTCATATTGGTGTCAAGCGCATGAACAAACTCCATAAAGGACTTTTTGAGTCTCTTGATTTTGAATCATTTGACACATGCGAACCGTGCCTCATGGTCAAGATGACCAAGACTCCGTTCTCTAGAACAATGGAGCGAGAAACCAACCTATTGGAAATAATACATACCGATGTATGCGGTCCAATGAGCATTGAAGCTCGCGGTGGCTATCGTTATGTTCTCACCCTCACTGATGATTTAAGCAGATATGGGTATATCTACTTAATGAAACACAAGTGTGAGACCTTTGAAAGGTACAAGGAATTTCAGAGTGAGGTAGAGAATCAACATGACAAGAAAATAAAATTGCTATGGTCTGATCGTAGAGAAGAATATTTGAGTCACGAGTTTGGCACACACCTAAAGAAATGTGGAATTGTTTCACAACTCATGCCGCCTGGCACACGGCAGCGTAACGGTGTGTCTGAACGTCGTAATCTCACTTTATTGGATATGGTGCAATCTATGATGTCTCTTACTAATTTACCGCTATCATTTCGGGGATATGCATTGGAAACTGCCGCATTCACTTTAAATACGGCATCGTTTAAATCCGTCGAGACGACACCTTATGAATTATGGTTTGGCAAGAAACCTAAGCCGTCGTTTCTGAAAGTTAGGGGCTGTGATCCTTATGTGAAGAAACTTCAACCTGAGAAGCTCGAACCCAAAGCGGAAAAATGCATCTTCATAGGATACCCTAAGAGAACTATTCGGTATACCTTCTATATTAGGTCTGAAGGCAAAATCTTTGTTGCCAAGAACGGATCCTTTCTAGAGAAAGAGTTTCTCTTGAAAGAAGTAAGTGGGTGGAAAGTAGAACTTGATGAGGTAATCGTACCTCCTATCGAACCGGAGAGTAGCTCAACACAAGAAAATGTTTCTGAGGTTCGTGCACCGGCTGGAGAAGAAGTTAATGATGATGATCATGAAACTTCAGGTCAAGTTGTTACTGAACCTCGAAGGTCCACAGGGACACGTTCTGCACCCGAGTGGTACGGCAACCCTGTCATGGAAATCATGTTGTTGGACAACAGTGAAACTTCGAACTATGAAGAAGCGATGGCTGGCCCAGATTCCAACAAATGGCTTGAAGCCATGAAATCCGAGATAGGATCCATGTATGAGAACAAAGTATGGACTTTGGTGGACTTGCCCGATGATCGGCGAGCCATAGAAAATAAATGGTTCTTTAAGAAGAAGGCCAACGCGGATGGTAATGTGACCATCTATAAGGCTCGACTTGTCACTAAGGGTTATCAACAAGTTGAAGGGATTGACTACAATGAGACCTTCTCACCCGTAGCGATGCTGAAGTCGGTCCGAATCATGTTAGCAATTTCCGCATTTTATGATTATGAAATCTGGCAAATGGACGTCAAAACGGCATTCCTGAAGGCTCTCTTAAGGAAGACTTGTATATGATACTGTCGGAAGGTTTTGTCGGTCCTAATAATGCTGACAAGGTATACAAGCTCTAGCGGTCCATCTATGGGCTGGTGCAAGCATCTCGGAGTTGGAACATTCGCTTTGATGAGGTGATCAAAGCGTTTGGGTTTGTACAGACTTATGGAGAAGCCTGTATTTACAAGAAAGTGAGTGGGAGCTCTATAGCATTTCTCATATTATATGCAGATGACATATTGTTGATGGGAAATGATATAGAACTATTGGAAAGCATAAAGGCCTATTTGAATAAGAGTTTTTCAATGAAGGACCTTGGAGAAGCTCCTTACATATAAGGCATCAAGATCTATAGAGATAGGTCAAGACACCTCACTGATCTTTCACAAATCACATACCTTGACAATATATTGAAGAAGTTAAATATGGATAAGGCTAAGAAGGGGTTCTTTCATGTATTACAAGGTGTGAGGTTGAGTACGACTCAACTCCCGACCGACAGAATATAGAGAAAAGATGAGTACCGTCCCCTATGCTTCAGCCATAGGCTCTATTATGTATGCCATGCCGTGTACCAGACCTAATGTGAACCTTGCCATAAGTTTGGTAGGGAGGTACCAAAGTGATCCAGGAGTGGATCGCTGGAAAACGGTCAAGAATATCCTAAAGTACCTGAAAAGGACTAAAAATATGTTTCTCATTTATGGAGGTGCCGAAGAGCTTGTCTTAAAGGGTTACCTCGATGCTAGCTTTGACACAGATCCGGATGACTCCAAGTCACAAACCGGATACGTGTATATTTTGAATGGTGGGACATTCAGCTGGTGCAGTTGCAAGCAAAGTGTCGTGGTGGCATCTACATGTGAAGCAGAGTACATAGCTGCTTCGGAAGCAACACATGAAGGAATCTGGATGAAGGAGTTCATCACCGACCGAGGAGTGATTCCTAGTGCGTCGGGCCTGGTGACTCTCTTTTGTAACAACACTGGTCCTATTGCCATTGCCATGGAGCCCAGGTTTCACAAGAAGACCAAGCACATCAAGCGTCGCTTCAACTCCATTCGAGGATACATCCAGGATGGAGATATAGATATTTGTAAAGTACAAACGGATCAGAATGTCGTAGATCAATTCACTAATCCTCTTCCACGAGCGAAACATGAACAACACCAGAACTCTATGGGTGTTCGCTTCATCACAATGTAACTAGATTATTGACTCTAGTGCAAGTGGGAGACTATTGGAAATATGCCCTAGAGGCAATAATGAAATGGTTATTACTATATTTCCTAGTTAATGATAACTGTTTATTATTCATGCTATAATTTTATTAATCGGAAACCGTAATACATGTGTGAATACATAGAGCACAATGTGTCCCTAGTGATCCTCTAGTTGGCTAGCTCGTTGATCAATAAATGGTCATGGTTTCCTGATCATGGACATTGGATGTCATTGATAACGAGATCACATCATTAGGAGAATGATGTGATGGACACGACCCAATCCTAAGCATAGCACTAGATTGTATTGTTCGTCTGCTAAAGCCTTTCTAGTGTCAAGTATCATTCCTTATACCATGAGATTGTGCAACTCCCGGATACCGTAGGAATGCTTTGGGTGTATCAAACGTCACGACGTAACTGGTGATTATAAAGATGCACTACAGGTATCTTCGAAAGTTTCTGTCGGGTTGGCACGAATCGAGACTGGGATTTGTCACTCTGTGTGACGGAGAGGTATCTCTGGGCCCACTCGGTAATTCACCATCATAATGAGCTCAATGTGACTAAGGAGTTAGCCACGGGATGATGTGTTGCTGAACGAGTAAAGAGACTTGCCAGCCACGAGATTGAACAAGGTATAGGGATACCAACGATCGAATCTCGGGCAAGTATCATACCGGTAGACAAAGGGAATTGGATACATGATTGATTGAATCCCCATCATCGTGGTTCATTCGATGAGATCATCGTGGAACATCGGGAACCAACATGGATATCCAGACCTCGCTGTTGGTTATTGATCGGTGAGGTGTCTCGGTCATGTCTGGATGGTTCCCGAACCCGTAGGGTCTACACACTTGGGACCACCAGAAGGGTTCCGGGGTTCCACCGGGAAGGGCCACCAGCCCCGAAAGTCTAAGTGGGCAAAGAGTGGAAGGGAACCAACCCCTAGATGGGCTGGTGTGCCTCCCACCTCAGCCCTAGGTGCAAGAGAGGGCTAAGGGGGCCAACCCTAGGACGTGGGGGCTGCCTTGGGCGACAATCCCACCCCTAGTGTGCCACCCCTCCTCCACTTGGTCGCGGGCCCTCCCCATCTAGGGCTGCCACACAACCTAGGGTGGAAACCCTAGGGGTGGCGCACCCTCCTCCCTCTCCTCCTATATAAACCCAAGGGGTTTTGGGGCTTCACACACAATTCAACTCTCTCACGGCGCAGCCCTACATCTCTGATACGTCCATTTTGCATCATGCTTTTATGTTGATATTTATCGCTTTATGGGCTGTTATTACACTTCACGGTACAATACTTATGGCTTTTCTCTCTTATTTTGTAAGGTTTACATGAAGAGGGAGAATGCCGACAGCTGGAATTCTGGCTTGAAAAAGGAGGAAGTTTGAGATACCAATTCTGCGCAACTCCAAAAGCCGTGAAAATCAACGAGGAATTATTTTGGCATTTATAAAAAATACTGGATGGAAGAAGTACCAGAGGGGAGCCACTAGGAGGCCACAAGCCTACCAGGCACGGCCTACCCCCTGGCCGCGCCTAGGTGGCTTGTGGGCCCCCTGATGCCCCTCTGGCTCCCATCTTTTGCTATAAGGAGGATTTCGTTCCAGAAAAAACAAGGGGAGTCTTTCGGGAGGAGTCGCCACCGCCACGAGGCGGAACTTGAGCAGAACCAATCTAGAGCTCCGAGAGGGCCATCCTGCCGGGGAAACTTCCCTCCTGGAGGGGGAAATCGTCGCCATCGTCATCACCGACACTACTCTCATCGGAGGGGACTCATCACCATTAACGTCTTCATCAGCACCATCTCATCTCCAAACCCTAGTTCATCTCTTGTAACCAATCTCCGTCTCGCGACTCCGATTGGTACTTGTAAGGTTGCTAGTTGTGTTAATTACTCTTTGTACTTGATGCTAGTTGGATTACTCGGTGGAAGATTATATGTTCAGATATTTGATGCTATTCAATACCTCTCTGGTCATGAATATAATTATGCTTTGTGAGTAGTCACTTTTGTTCATGAGGACATGGGATAAGTCATGCTATATGTAGTCATCTGAAGTTGGTATTCGTTCGATATTTTGATGCATTGTATGTTGTTTTTCCTCTAGTGGTGTTCTGTGAATGTCGACTACATAACACTTCACCATTATTTGGGCCTAGAGGAAGGCATTGGGAAGTAATAAGTAGATGATGGGTTGCTAGAGTGACAGAAGCTTAAACCCTAGTTTATGCGTTGCTTCATAAGGGGTTGATTTGGATCCACTAGTTTAATGCTATGGTTAGACTTACTCTTAATTCATCTTTCGTAGTTGTGGATGCTTGCAAGAGGGGTTAATCATAAGTGGGAGGCTTTTCCATGTAAGGGCAGCACCCAAGCACTGGTCCACCCACTTATCAAACTATCAACATAGCGAACACGAATCATATGAACATGACAAAAACTAGCTTGAGAGAAATTGCCATCTGTCCTCGGGAGCGCTTTACCTCCTATAAGAGTTTTTCCAGGCTTGTCCCTTGCTACAAAAGGTATTGGGCCATCTTGTTGTACCTTTTTCACTATTGTTACTTGCTACTTTCTATGAATCATCTTACCACATAACTATCTGTTACCGATAATTTCAGTGCTTGCAGAGAATACCTTGCTGAAAACCACTTGTCAGTTCCTTCTGCTCCTCATTGGGTTTGATACTCTTACTTATCGAAAGGACTACGATAGATCCCCTACACTTGTGGGTCATCAAGACACTTTTCTGGCGCCGTTGCCGGGGAGTGAAGCGCCGTTGGTAAGTTGAATTTGGTAAGGAAACATTTATATAGTGTGCTGAAATTTATTGTCACTTGTCACTATGGAAACTAATCCTTTGAGGAGCTTGTTCGGGGTATCTTCACCTCGAACAGAAGCACAATGAGTTGCTCCTCAACCTGCTGCACCTACTAAAAATATTTGTTATGAAATTCCTTCAGGTATGCTAGAGAAACTGTTGGCTAATCCTTTTATAGGAGATGGAACATCACATCCCGACTTGCATCTAATCTATGTAGATGAAGTTTGTGGTTTATTTAAGATTGCAGGTTTGCCTGAGGATGAGGTCAAGAATAAGGTCTTTCCCTTATCTTTGGGGGATAAAGCATTGACATGGTATAGGCTATGTGATGATACTTGATCATGGAACTACAACCGATTGAAATTGGAATTTCATCAAAAAATTTATCCTATGCATGTGGTACATCGTGATCGGAATTATATCTATAATTTTTGGCCTCGTGACAGAGATAGTATCGCTCAAGCTTGGGGGAGACTTAAGTCTATGTTATATTCATGCCCCAACCATGAGCTCTTGAGAGAAATTATTATTGAAAACTTTTATGCTCGACTTTCTCCTAATAATCGCACCATGCTTGACACTTCTTGTATCGGTTCTTTTATGAAGAGAGATATTGACTTCAAATGGAATTTATTGGAAAGAATTAAACGCAACTCTGAAGATTGGGAGTTTGATGAAGCTAAGGACTCAGGTATGAATCTTAAGTTCGATTGCGTTAAATCCTTTGTTGAAACAAATAATTTTTGTGATTTTAGCGCTAAATATGGACTTGACTCTGAGATAGTAGCTTCATTGTGTGAATCATTTTCTTCTCATATCGATATCCCTAAAGAGAATTGGTTTAAATATCATCCTCCCTTCGAAGTCAATGTAGTTAAACCCAGTCCAGTTGAAGAGAAAGTCCTTGCTTATAATGATCCTATTGTTCCTAGTGCTTACATTGAGAGGCCACCTTTCCCTGTTAGAATAAAGGATCATTCTAAAGCTTCAACTGTGATACATAGGGGCTACATTAGAACACCTACACCCCCTGAGCAAATTAGAGTTGAACCTAGCATTGCTATTATCAAAGATCTCCTGTCCGACAATGTTGATGGCCATGATATTCACTTCTGTGAAGATGCTGCTCGAATTGCTAAACCTCATGCTAGAGACAAAGATAGGCCTGTTGTTGGCACGCCTGTTGTTTCTGTTAAGATAGGAGATCATTGTTATCATGGTTTGTGTGACGTGGGTGCTAGTGTTAGTGCAATACCTCAATCTTTATATGATGAAATTAAAGACGAGACTGCACCGGTCGAGATGGAACCTATTGATGTCACTATTCAGCTTGCCAATAGAGATACTATCTGCCCTTTGGGAATTGTTAGAGATGTTGAAGTCTGGTGTGGTAAAACTAAGTATCCTGCTGATTTCGTAGTTCTTGCTACCACACAAGATAGCTTTTTTCCCATCATATTTGGCATACCTTTCCTCAATACTGTCAATGCTCATATTGACTGTGAGAAGCAAACTATCACTATTGGCTTTGAAGGTGTGTCAATGAGTTCAGTTTCTCCAAGTTTGGTAGACAACCTCATGAAAAAGAGTTGTCTAGTAAGGATGAAATTATTGCTCTAGCTTCTATTATTGTGCCTCCTACTGATCCTTTAGAGCAATACTTGCTTGAGCATGAAAATGATATGCATATGGATGAAAGGAATGAGATAGATAAGTTTATCTTTGAAAAACATCCTATCCTTAAGAATTATTTGCCTGTTGAACTGCTTGGAGATCCACCCCCACCAAAGGGTGATCCTGTGTTTGAACTTAAGCAGTTACCTGATACTCTTAAGTATGCTTATCTTGATGAAAAAGAGATATATCCTGTTATAATTAGTGTTAGCCTTTCAGAGCATGAAGAAAAGAAGTTATTAGAAACTATGAGGAAGCACCGTGCTGCTATTGCATATACTCTTGATGATCTTAAGGGCATTAGTCCCACTCTATGCCAACACAAAATTAAAATCGATCCTGATTCCAAACCAGTTGCTGATCATCAACGAAGATTAAATCCTAAGATGGAACAGGTAGTAAGAAAAGAAAGACTAAAGCTCCTGGAAGCAGGTATTGTCTATCCTATTGCGCATAGTGATTGGGTAAGTCCGGTGCATTGCGTCCCTAAGAAGGGAGGTATTACCGTTGTCCCTAATGATAAGGATGAATTGATCCCATAGAGGATTATTACTGGCTATAGGATGGTGACTGATTTTAGGAAACTGAATAAGGCCACCAGGAAAGATCATTACCCTTTGCCTTTTATTGACCAAATGCTAGAAAGATTGTCTAAACACACACACTTCTTCTTTCTAGATGGTTACTCTGGTTTCTCCCAAATACCTGTTGCACAATCTGATCAGGAGAAAACCACTTTCACCTGCCATTTCAGTACCTTTGCTTACAGACGTATGCCTATTGGCATATGTAATGCACCTGCTACCTTTCAAAGATGTATGATGGCTATATTCTCTGACTTTTGTGAAAAGATTGTTGAGGTTTTCATGGATGACTTCTCCGTTTACGGGTCTTCTTTTGATGATTGCCTCAGCAACCTTGATCGAGTTTTGAAGAGATGTAAAGACACCAACCTTGTCTTGAATTGGGAGAAGTGACACTTTATGGTTAATGAAGGCATCGTCTTAGGATATAAAATTTCTAAAAGAGGTATTGAAGTCGATAAGGCTAAGGTTGATGTGATCGAGAAAATGCCATTCCCTAGAGACATTATAAGAAGTTTCCTTGGTCATGCTGGTTTCTATAGAAGGTTCATTAAGGACTTCTCTAAGATTTCTAGGCCTCTTACCAATCTCTTGCAAAAGGATATTCCTTTTGTTTTTGACGATGATTGTGAGGAAGCCTTCAAAATACTTAAGAAGGCCTTGATAACTGCACCTATTGTTCAACCACCTGATTGGAACTTACCTTTTGAAATTATGTGCGATGCTAGTGATTATGCTGTGGGTGTTGTCCTTGGACAAAGAGTTGATAAGAAGTTGAATGTTATTCACTATGCTAGCAAAACTCTAGACAGTGCCCAAAGAAACTATGCTACTACTGAAAAGGAATTTTTAGTAGTCGTGTCTGCATGTGAAAAGTTCAGATCTTACATTGTTGATTCCATGGTTACTATTCACACTGATCATGCTGCTATTATGTATCTCATGGAAAAGAAAGATGCTAAACCTAGACTTATTAGATGGGTTCTCTTGCTACAAGAATTTGATTTGCATGTTGTTGATAGGAAGGGTGCGGATAACCCCGTAGTAGATAACTTGTCTAGGTTGGAGAATGTTCTTGATGACCCACAACCTACAGATAGCTTTCCTGATGAGCAATTGAATGTCATCAATGCTTCACGTAGTACACCGTGGTATACTGATTATGCAAATTATATCGTTGCCAAATACATACCACCTAGTTTCACATACCAGCAAAAGAAGAAATTCTTCTTTGATTTGAGACATTACTTTTGGGATGATCCTCACCTTTATAAGCAAGGAATAGATGGTGTTATTAGACGTTGTGTACCTGAACATGAACAGGAATAGATCCTATAGAAGTGTCACTCCGAGGCTTACGGAGGACACCATGCGGGAGATAGAACTGCACACAAGGTATTGCAATCAGGTTTCTATTGGCCCACTCTCTTCAAGGATGCCCGTAAGTTTGTCTTGTCTTGTGACGAATGTCAAAGAATAGGTAATATCAGTAAACGCCAGGAAATTCCTATGAATTATTCACTTGTCATTGAACCATTTGATGTTTGGTGTTTTGATTATATGGGACCTTTACCAAAGTCCCACGGGTATACTCATATCCTAGTTATTGTTGATTACTTTACTAAGTGGGTATAAGCTATCCCAACTAGTAGTGCTGATCACAACACCTCTATTAGGATGCTTAAAGAAGTTATTTCCCTAGATTTGGAGTCCCTAGATATCTAATGACTGATGGTGGTTCACATTTCATTCATGGTGCTTTCCGTAAAACGCTTTCTAAGTACGATGTCAATCATAGAATTGCATCTCCCTATCATCCTCAGTCTAGTGGTCAAGTAGAGCTAAGAAATAGAGAGATTAAACTAATTCTGCAAAAGATTGTTAATAAGTCTAGAAAGAATTGGTCTAAGAAGCTTGATGATGCACTTTGGGCTTATAGAACTGCTTATAAGAATCCCATGGGCATGTCTCCGTACAAAATGGTTTACAGTAAAGCATGTCATTTACCTCTTGAGCTAGAGCATAAGGCTTATTGGGCAATCAAAGAGCTCAACTTTGATTTGAAACTTGCTAGTGAGAAGAGGTTATTTGATATTAGCTCACTTGATGAATGGAGAGCTCCGGCATATGAAAATGCCAAGTTGTTCAAAGAAAAGGTTAAAAGGTGGCATGATAAAAGGATACAAAAACGTGAGTTCAATGTAGGTGATTATGTCTTGCTATACTATTCTCTTTTAAGATTTTTTGCAGGCAAGCTTCTCTCCAAGTGGGAAGGTCCTTACATTGTTGAGGAAGTATATCGTTCCGGTGCCATCAAGATGAACAACATGGAAGGTAATTTTCCGAGAGTGGTAAATGGGCAAAGAATAAAGCATTATATCTCAGGTACTCCCATAAATGTTAAAAACAATATTATCAATACCATAACTCCGGAGGAGTACCTAAGGGATATTTATCAGCTTGTTTCAGACTCCGAAAACAAAGAGGTATGTGATGCGGTAAGTAAACCGACTCCAAAATTGTTCCAATAGAAATTTTTCTCCATTTTGGAATTTTTGGAAAAATAGAAAATTTTAAAGTAGTCCGGAAAGCGCACGAGGAGGCGACATGCCTGCCAGGCGCGGCCTACCCCGTGGCCACGCCTGGGTGGCTTGTGGGAACCTCATGTGCCTCCCGGACTCCGTTTTCTTGCGGAGTACTCCTTTTGTTCGGGAAAAATTCATTATATATTCTTCCGGAAGGTCTGAGCCTCGTATCACGCAAATATCCTTTGTTTTCATTTCGAGCCTGTTTCTGCCGCAGATTTAGAGAAAGATGTCTTCTAAAGATTCAAAGGGGGAGAGCTATGTGGCCGATTACCTTGCTAACCCCAAGGTCTATGTGGACTTTGATCATTATGGTTGGACCCCTGATGAGGAAGAAGATTATGATCCCAAGGGGAAGGAAGGAACAAGTTTCGATGAAGAGGAGTCTCCTCTACCCTAATCTGGGAACACACATGTGGAGTTCAAGAAGTCAAGCCTCCTTAGCTCAAGGAAGAAGCCTAAGATTTTGTTTATCCCTTATCGTCTTTTGCAGGAGAGTAAGCAAGAATTATGCCAAAGGGTGTTGAGGCTTGAAGAGGAAATTAATGATCTGAAGGAGCAGAATTTTGTGCTCAAGAGGAAATTAAACAGGTTCAAGACCTATACAACAACTCCACCATCATCACCTTCGAAGGAAGACAACTAAGCACGGGTATGGGCAATCCCCTTGTCTTGTGCCAAGCTTGGGGTAGTTTCCCCCGTATCGTATCACCATCACATCTTTTGCCTTTACTTTTTTCTTAGTTCGTCCCTTTTTGCTTTTATCTTTCTCTAGTAGAATAAAGTTTTTAGTTTGTTCTAGGTTTGAGTTTTGCTTTGCGTCACCTCCAATGTATTCGAGCTCGTGAGTCATGTAATAAAGAGTGTCTTAGTTGAGGGCCTTGCCTCATGCCATGATCTAAAGAACAAAAGCATGAAAGGTCATGTAATGATCTTATGGGAAGTGATGGCTTCACATATAAAAAGAATGTTGATTGAAACTTGTTGTGGGCGGACAAACATAGACCTTGGTCATTGTTGACATTAATAGGAAGTAATAAAGAAGTAGAGGTTCACATATAAATATATCATCTTGGGCACGATATATGATTGTAAACACTCATTAAACTATTACATGCTTAGAAGTAGATGTTGGACAAGGAAGACAACATAATGAATTATGTTTGCTTGGTTCCAAACAATATTATGTGATTAGAGATCCCTTAGCATGTGACGATTGCTTCCACCTCTTATCAGTCAAAACTTCCGCACTAAGTAGAGATCCTACTTGTGCATCCATAAACCTTCAACCCAGTTTTGCCATGAGAGTCCACCATACCTACCTATGGATTGAAGAAGATTCCTCAAGTAAGTTTTCATCGGTGCAAGCAATAAAAAATGCTCCCTAAATATGTATGATCTATTATTGTGTGGAAAATAAGCTTTGTACGAACCTGTGATGAGGAACACATAAAAGCGACGGACTGCATAATGAAGTTCTTTATCACAGGAGGCAATATAAAGTGACGTTCCTTCACACTAAGAGGCCACACATCCAAACCTCAAAAGTGCATGACAACCTCTGCTTCCCTCTGCGAAGGGCCTATCTTGTACCTTTACTTTTTGTCCTTAAAAGAGTCATGGTGATCGACACCAATTCCTTATTTCGCCTTTATCTTGGCTAACGTCATATGCTAGGAAAAGATCTATATTCATATGTCAACTTGAAAGTAAATATTCATGAATTATTATTGTTGACATTACCCTTGAGGTTAGTAGATGGGAGGCGAAACTATAAGCCCCTATCTTTCTCCGTAACCAACTGAAACTTTGATCTCATGAGTACCACGTGACTTTTAGAAATTGTAGGAGACGAAAGGATGATTGAGTATGTGGATTTGCTTTACGAGCTCTTATTTGACTCTTTCCGATGTTATGATAAATTGCAATTGCTTCAATGACTAAAGGCTATTGGTTGTTAATTCTCAATAAGGTTCTTGAGCCATACTTTACTTTGTGGATGAATTACCACTTTTGCATGAGAGATTATATGATGATATTGCTGTTCTAATTATGAACATGATGCCTCCATGTCCATAGCTTTTTTTGTCTACACCTTTATCTCTAAACATGTGGGCATATTTATTGATCTCGGCTTCCGCTTGAGGACAAGCGAGGTCTAAGCTTGGGGGAGTTGATACGTCCATTTTGCATCCTACTTTTATGTTGATATTTATCTCTTTATGGGATGTTATTACACTTCACGGTACAATACTTATGCCTTTTCTCTCTTATTGTATAAGGTTTACATGAAGAGGGAGAATGCCGGTAGCTGGAATTCTGGCCTAAAAAAGGAGCAAGTTTGAGATACCTATTCTGCGCAACTCCAAAAGCCGTGAAAATAAACGAGGAATTATTTTGGAATTTATAAAAAATACTGGATGGAAGAAGTACCAGAGTGGAGCCACCAGGAGGCCACAAGCCTACGAGGCGCGGCCTACCCCCCTGGCCGCGCCTAGGTGGCTTGTGGGCCCCCTGGTGCCCCTCTGGCTCCCATCTTTTGCTATAAGGAGGGTTTTGTTCTAGAAAAAATCAAGGGGAGGCTTTCGGGAGGAGTCGCCGCCGCCATGAGGCGGAACTTGAGCAGAACCAATCTAGAGCTCCGGCAGGGCCGTCCTGCCGGGGAAACTTCCCTCCCGGAGGGGGAAATCGTCGCCGTCATCATCACCAACACTCCTCTCATCAGAGGGGACTCATCACCATCAACATCTTCATCGGCACCATCTCATCTCCAAACCCTAGTTCATCTCTTGTAACCAACTCCGTCTCGCGACTCCGATCGGTACTTGTAAGGTTGCTAGTAGTGTTAATTACTCTTTGTAGTTGATGCTAGTTGGATTACTCGATGGAAGATTATATGTTCCGATATTTGATGCAATTCAATACCTCTCTGGTCATGAATATATTATGCTTTGTGAGTAGTCACTTTTGTTCCCGAGGACATGGGATAAGTCAGGCTATAAGTAGTCATGTGAAGTTGGTATTCTTTCGATATTTTGATGCATTGTATGTTGTTTTTCCTCTAGTGGTGTTATGTGAACGCCGACTACATAACACTTAAACCATTCTTTAGGCCTAGAGGAAGGCATTGGGAAGTAATAAGTAGATGATGGGTTGCTAGAGTGATAGAAACTTAAACCCTAGTTTATGTGTTGCTTCGTAAGGGGCTGATTTGGATCCACTAGTTTAACGCTGTGGTTAGACTTACTCTTAATTCTTCTTTCGTAGTTGCGGATGCTTGCGAGAGGGGTTAATCATAAGTGGGAGGCTTTTCCAAGTAAGGGCTGCACCCAAGCACTGATCCACCCACATATCAAACTATCAAAGTAGCGAACGCGAATCATATGAACATGACAAAAACTAGCTTGACAGAAATTCCCATGTGTCCTCGGGAGCGCTTTACCTCCTATAAGAGTTTGTCCAGGCTTGTACCTTGCTACAAAAGGGATTGGGCCATCTTGCTGCAGCTTTGCTACTATTGTTACTTGCTACTTGCTACAAATCATCTTACCACACAACTATCTGTTACCGATAATTTCAGTGCTTGCAGAGAATACCTTGCTGAAAACCACTTGTCAGTTCTTCACTCTTAATTATCAAAGGGACTATGATAGACCCCCTACACTTGTGGGTCATCAATCTCCTCCTCCTCTTCCACCGTAGTGCTTGGCGAAGTCCTGCCAGAGTACCACGCAACTCCACCGCCACCACGCCGTCGTGCTGCGGGAGCTCTCCCTCAACCTCTCCTCTCTCCTTGCTGGATCAAGGTGAAGGAGACGTCACCGGGATGCACATGTGTTGAACACGGAGGCACTGTTGTTCGGCGCTTAGGTCGGAATCCACCGTGATGTGAATAGCTATGAGTACTACTCCATCAACCGCGTTCTAGTAACGCTTTCGCTTAGCAGTCTTCAAAGATATGAAGATGCTCTACCCCATTGCTCATTTCTGGTTTCTCCTAGATAGATCCTTGTGAACCGTAGGAAATTTATTGAAATTACTACGTTACCCAACAGTTACCTTCCGTGGGTTGAAGTCTCCACCAATGTGGATGTACGATAGCACCACCTATTGGAACCACGCCAAAAATCTCCGTGTCAATCTTTGCGTTTGATCGTCATATCCCTACCCTCTATTTACATGTGCATGTCTTTACTTTCCGCTGCTATACTCTTAGACTTTCATGTGTAGGGTGCGCTTGACTTGCTAAAATTGCTAAAACTTGCTCATAACTAAAATTGGGAAATGGCTAACTTTTTATTTGGTCAAGTAGTCTAATCACCCCCCTCTAGACATACCTCGGGTCCTACAAGTGGTATGTGAGCTTTGGTCTCCATTGCATTGCTTTCACAACCTAGGACAGTTTGGCGTCTAGTGAGGGAAATTACCACCATAGAGCTCCATATTTTGATGGTACAAATTTTGCTAGTTGGAAGCATAAAATGAAAATGCATATTTCTGGTCATAACCCCGCCATTTGGGGTGTTGTTTGTGTTGGATTGCAAGTTCAATTCTTTGGTGATGGAAGGGACCCGGATCATGAAGCGCTCGTGGAAGAATTGAAGATATTGCAATACAACGCTCAAGCATGCGACATTCTCTTCAACTGCCTATGTACCGAAGAGTTCAAGAAGATTATTCGTCTTGAGAATGCAAATGAAATTTGGGATGCTTTGGTGTATATGCACGAAGGTACCAAATTCGTCAGGGAAACTAAGTTGGATGTGCTACAGAGTCAACTTGACAAGTTCAATATGAAGGATGGTGAAGGAGTGATAACCCACAAGTATAGGGGATCGCGACAGTCTTCACAGGTAGTATTTCACCCTAGTTAATTGATTCGACACAAGGGGAGCGCAAGAATATTTATTGGCTGTAACAGTTGAGTTGTCAAGTAAATCGCACCTAGGATATCTCTCTGTAGCAAATATTTAGTAGCACAACAAATGATAGTGTAAGAGTAGCAACGATAGCAACAATTTTGGTAACAACAGTAATGGTAGTAACAATAGCAATTGAGTAGCAGCTATGATAGTAGCAGCAATAGTAGTAACTTAGCAAGAATCGGTATATGTGAAGTGTAGGAACATGGATCGGTGATCGATAATGACTTAGATGACATTGATCATTTAACAGTTATACACTAGGGCAACATACAACTAGCTCTAGTTCATCAATAAAATGTAGGCATGTATTCCATATATAGTCATACGTGCTTGCGATAAGAACCTGCATGACATCTTTTATCCTACTCTCCCGTGGAAGCGAGGTCCTATTAGAAACTGAGGGCTATTAAGGTCTCCTTTTAATTGAGAACCAGAAGAAAGCATTAACACATGGTGAATACATGAACTACTCAAACTACGTCAATCAACGAAAAGAATCCCAATTATTGTCACCTTGGGGTATGCGGATCAAGACACGTAATAGGTAACTAGAACTTGCAAGATAGGATCCAAATCACTCTCATATTCATGAAAATATTATAGGTTCAGATCTGAAATCATGGAACTCGGGCCCTAGTGACAAGAATTAAGCATAACAAAGTCATATTAACATCAATCTTAGAACATAGTGGACACAGTGATCAAGCCCTATCAAACTTAACTCGACTACATGATCAATCTCCTCAAATCCCACCATTGTCTAGCAAGCCTATGAAGGAATTACTCACTCACAATGGTGAGCATCATGGCGGTGTTGATGAAGAAGGGTTGGTGATGATGATGGCGAGGAATCCCCCTCTCTAGAGCCCCAAATGGACTCTAGATCAGCCCTCCACGGGAAAACAGGAGGTGGCAGCGGCTCCATCTCGTGAAACGCGATGAAAACTTCTATCCAATTTTTTCTCTGAAGATTTGATTTCATAGGACTAGAATTAGGGTCGGAGGAGCCACGTGGGCCCCACAAGCCATCAGGGCATGGCGAGGGGGTGCCTTGTTGGCTTCTGCCCCCTGGTAGCCCTTCTTCGACAGTTCTTCGCTCCATAATTCCATATAAATGCAAGAAATAATTCAAAAAAAGTTTTGTCCAATTTCGAGAACTTTTATTTGTACATGAAAATAACACCAATGTAGTTGTGGTGAAAACAGCGTCAGTCTGGGTTAGTTTCATTTAGATCATGCAAATTAGAGGTCAAAAGTAGAGCAGAAGTATTTGGCAAAGTAGATACGTTGGAGACGTATCAACTCCCCCAAGCTTAACTCATTGCTTGTACTCGAGCAATTTAGTTCATAAACTAAAAGTGATAAAGAAAACTTTTACGAACTATTTTGTTCTTGTCGTTATACATATTATTAGCTAGTGTTCAAGTTTTCAGCATAAATCATAAATAAACACATCCATGATAATAATTTAAGCATCATATCCAATCATGGCTATACGTAACCAACTATCAAGCAATAATAAGATATCTCACATGCCGACAATTTCTCAAAATAATCGCGATATAATACGGTGACATGGTATCTCGCTAGCCCTTTCCAAGACTGTAAAAACATAAATGCAGAGCACCTTTGATATTCGAGCAATAACTAAATATTTAATTCAAGATAGAAAAGATCCTACTCATACTCATAACCAACAATGAATAGACTCAAATGCATAAAAATGACAATAGTGCTCTCCGGTATGGTGTTGTAAGTAAGAGGGTGATTATTCAACATAAAAGTAAATAGATAGAGCTGTGAGGGCTCAAGTTTTTTTAAAGAAGGATTGAAAATATGGTTTTGATTGGTGTTCTTTACTATTACCGTTACGACAAAGGTTTTTAGTATCTTCCATGCTAAACTCATCATTGGTGGTTTCCAAATAGAACTGTAAAGTATTACTCCCATCCACCATCCACACACAACTATGGCTAGCTGAATTCACGGGTTCCCTCCAACATATCAACTTTCTCAAGGAGTTTTCCTTTAATTTAATTTTGATTAGGCAGGACTAGGTATCCTTGTTATCACCTCTCTCACGCAATGACCGCAAATAAACGCCAGTCATGAGAGTAAGTTACTTGGCATGGAAGATACCGATTGCCCCGTCGCTACATGAGCGGCATGAGTGCACAAAAAAAATGTTTGTTTGAATATTTAGAGGTGGCACATGAAAATTTAGATGCAACGGTAGGGTAATACCACATGTAGGTAGGTATGGTGGACTCCTGTGGAGGCTTAGCAAAAGATTGAGAAGCGACCAGGTAGAGAGGAACAACGGTAATGATCATGCATCGAAAATACCCAACTTTGGCTAAAGCATGATTAGGATATAAACATTCTAAATTTAAATGTCATGAAGGCTACATTTGTTTTGAATCAACTACATGTTTACACATTAGCCAAGTCAACCACTCGAATTACTCACAGGAAAATACCAAACTACCGTATCACATCGTAACCATTTTAATGCATTTTGGCACATAAGGTAAATCATTATCAACTCCTAACTATTTAGGCATGGCATGAAAAGCTATGATCTCTAATTGTCGTCAAAAACATGTTCAATCATGATATACTGAATCAAGATTGAATGAGCCAACATATTTACAATAAATGAAAAGCAAAAAGAGTTCGTACCCGTTTCCTTCACCATGATCACTTCGTCAAATATCGTCATTATTGCCTTTCATTTGCAATACCGAATGATCTGATAATAATAAAGGTGCACTGGTGCCTTGGACTAAGCTGGAATCTATAGGGCAGTTTTAAACAAAGGGAAAGACATGGTAATATTGGCTCTTCGTTAGATGAGCAACAAAGCTTATGAGTGACAATCATTGTTTTCGTCGCGGTATTCCCTTTTAAAAACTCAACAAAAGGAAAATAAATTCATAGAAACACACTGAAATATTTTTGGAGTGTTTGTTTTTCTTAAGAAAGCAAAAAAATTAAAGGAAAACAAGAACGAGAAAATCTATTTACACGGGAAAGCTCCTGACAAGCAAAAGGAAATCTTTTTGGGTTTTCTTTTAATGCTACAACTAATTGAACGAGAAACAAAAAATGATAATAAGCGAGAAATATTTTTGTATTTTCTAAAGTTTTTCAAACACACAAGAACAAATCGGAAAAATAAAGCTAATCATGGATATACAATTAAAGATGATGAACAACGACAATTTATATGAAGTGTGTGAACATGAATGTAATGTCGGTGAGAAATACGTACTCCCCCAAGCATAGGCTTTTTCCTAGCTTGGTAATCACCACAGGTAGCCTGGGAAGTGATTGATATGGTAGCTTGTTGGGGCATTCCTGGCTACCTCTTCTGCCAAGTGAGCAACCTCTAGTGCATCATTATACTCCCGCACTTCGTTCTCAAGAACATAGTATCTCTGGCTAGCTTGGAAATTAAATAGGGTACGCGAATACAAAATAATAGGCAATGATGTGTATTTCTCAAAAATTAAGTTATACTCATATCCTCTAGCCCGATTTACAATAAACTCATGAGAATGCATAGCATCATAATCTAAATACCTATCGAGCAAAATAGGATCATTAGGCTGAGGTGACACTCCCAATTGTGTAGCTATACGGCCTCCATAGAATTCTCTGTTGCTAGAGTTGGAATGTAACCATCGGGCAACAATTTCACCAAGGTTATAGAGTTGTTCACGAGTCACTTCAGTGTGAATAAGGCACAAATCAGGTGTATATAACGCACTACAATCTTGTTTTCCTACTACGCATTTCCCATTAAATAGCACAAAGTAACGAATAGAGGGAAACTGAGTGTTTTTAATTCTAGCATGCGTCACTCCTCTATTTTCTACAACACATAGGCTTTCGGGGAGCAAATTATAATCAGTTTTTGATGGTTTCTCAGGTCAACCCCAAAGTGGGAGTTTGCATGCGATAGAAAATTCTTCTAGGCTCATGCTAAAGGATTTGTCATAAAGATTAAATAAAACTCTATAAGTACTAGAGAGATAACAGAATCCTCGCGTGAATACACTAGTGAGGTTATAATGTTCAACACACTTATCTGTGAGGAAGTTGGTGAGGGCAGTGTTATGAATGAAATGATCAAATTCCTCTTTGATACCTGCATTCCTCATGAACCCTTCGCTTGGCTATCGACAGGATTTGGCATTAGCCATGACTATCTGATTCGCCTGAGGCTCGATGTAAGTTTGCCGTATTCAGCCCTCGCTTGATGATTCACCTAAAGTACGCTTTCTTGAGGAACTCCTCCTAAAGAAACTCATCCCCCTAAGTACAAATTTCAAGGGGCAACTTCCTCAAAACAGTTTCAAAAATGGGATTCCGAGCAAAGAAATTGAAATTTTCAAGAACTGGAGGAAGAACACGGGAGGGAGAGAGGTAGGAATTTTTTCTGTAGGTAGAGGATGATGTGAGCTAAAGGGATAAAGTAGGGGCCTTTGGGTCTCATAAGCTATCACGCTGCGGCCAGGGGGCCGCGCCCTATTGGCTTGTGGCCCACAAGTGCGTGTCCCTAGTGCTATTTTATGCCAAAAATTCTCATTTATTCTAGAAAAAATCATGTTAAAATTTTACGACATTCTGAGACTTCTTATTTCTTGGTCATTTTTCCACGGAATGGAAAACTCAGAAAATAGGGTAATAATGGCATTTGATTTTTCTGTAGCTAAGACAATAGAGAATAAACTTGGGGTACATAGAGTTGTGAATACTCAATTCATCAATCACATATGTTTCAAAAAGGATCCATTAATAAGGTTGCTCAAGTCTTATAAATAATCATTTCTGATTAACATGAAACCAAAGAATTTTATGTACATCACTAGGTTACCTCAATGGGGTTTTGCATCTCCCCTACAATAAGATTATAGTATTTCTTTTTCTTGCCAGTAGGTAGAGGGATTGTAAAATCTCCAATAATGACCATAGGAATAGGCTCTGTGACATTAATATTGTTGACAAGATTTTTCTTCTTCGGAAAATGCACCATATGCTGCTCGCCATTAACATGAAAATTGACTTTGATTTTGTTGCAATCAATAATAGTCGCTGTAGTATTTAGAAAAGGTCTACCAAGGATGAACTACTGTCACATCCTTGGAATCCCTAATAGAGTTAGCAATGTTGTACTCATGTCTTATTTTTTGCATCCAAAGAAATGGAATAAATACAAAAGAAAGAAATGAAAACAAAAGCAAACCCTAGCAACTCTAATTCAAACCAATTCCAAATTTGGTGACAAATCAATGAACCCAAAATGGCCATCATAAAAGTTCATCTTTTCTGATAATTCTTGAAAACAAAATATGAAGGGTGAAATATATTTTCAAAATGCTTTTGGCATTTTATTTTAAACATAAAAGTCACTGAAATCAATTATATATTTGATTTCAAATATTTCAGATTCTCATAAAATGTTGAATCTTTTATATGTGTTTGAAATATTCCAAATAATATCCCAGTATCATCCAAACTATTTTAGAAATAGTTTGGAGCCAAAAATAAAATAAACGAAGTCAGAAAAGATAAAAGAGAAACTGGAAAAGAAAGAAAAATGAAAAAATGTTTCCTGACGCTCACCTGGCCCGGCCCAGCTCCCGCCCTGTCGTCTACCTCGTGCGAGTCGGCAGCAGGAGGTGGCCGCCGCTCCCTCCGGCGCGGCCAAGCACCTGCATGCCTACCTGGCCGCCCCTTCGCGCTAGCCTCAAGGGGATAACCCTCCCGAATCCATTGACGTCCTCATCCTCTTCCCATTCGCGCTCTCTCCCCTCTCCCTCTCGGCCGCCATTAGAGCCCGAGCTAGAGCTCGTCTCTGGCCACTGGAAGTCTCCCCGAGCATGTCGTTCGCTGCGCCTCATCGAGCTGATCGTCCCTGCCAAAGGAGAAGAGCCACCGAGCCCTACATCGCCCTGATGCCATCGTCTTCCTCCTCGGATCCCCGAAGCTCGCCGCCGTCGTTCTCCCTCCTCAGGCCGTCCCCGAGCATGCCTTCGACGCCCCTGCACTCCTCGTGAGCCCAGGATGCTTTCCCCCTCGTTTTCCCTCTCGATCCCGACCTCTAGGCCCAGATTCACCAGAGCCTGAAGAGGACCGCCGTTGTAGCTCGTCGTCGGTGACTCTACGGTGACCGGTTGGTCTATCCGAGGCCTTCAACAGCTCCAGCTCGTCGTGTAGATGCTCTAGGAGCCCAACCCCATGCGATTTGCACTCGATTTCGATGACCTCGACGCTGGCCGAGCTCCGGCAGCCGGCGAGCTCGTCGCCGGCGTCGATTCCGGTCATCTCAATCCCCGAGGCTTGCTCCATATTGCTCGGAGTCGAGTTGGCGATCGTTTGAGCCCCTCCGCCGCTCGTTTGGTCACCGGAAGCAGAATCACGATGCCCTCCACCGTTCTGGTGGTCGCAGGAGCCTCGTCGCCCGTGGGTTTGACCCCATCGCCGGCGGGGTTGACTCCCCTAAGTCATTGGCAAGTGGGGCCAGCCCCCTGGCTAATTAAGATTAGTAAAAATAAAAATAATAATTATATGAAAAGTTAATCACACACTGACATGTGGGCCCAACCCTGTTAAATACCTAATTAAGTTTAAACTTAACTAATTTCTGGCCAGAGTCACTGACCAGTGGGTCCCACTGGTGAGGTTTGACTTTCAAATGGCGAGCTGACCTGCTGATGTCATGCTGATGCAATAAATTCAATTCTGGTTTTAAAATAATTCCAGAATAATTGCAAAACTTTGGAAATTCAAAGAAATTTGATTATAACTCCAAATCTGACAAGTAATATATGCAAATTGATCAGGAAAATTCAATGAACACAGTGGTGCTACTTGCATGCATGAAAAACAAAGTTATGAAACAACATCAGGTCAAATCAATTAAATGAATTTGATAATATCCTATTTCAAATGATATTTGAATTTGGATTTCAAACCAGATGCAAACTAAGGTTTTACCAACCACACTGAATCATATCACTCTTCATTTCATGCCATGATCACGCATTATGATTGTTGCATATGATTGCTATTAATTGAATGCTATTATTTCGGTAGACTCTACCCTCCGAATACGTCCGAATATCCGACTGACGGATGTTACCCCTCTGTTGAGCAACAAGGCAAGCACCCTTCTGATCATCCCGATATAATCCCATGTTCATGCTCCTACTCCCACTTATTGCATTAGGACAAAAATATTTCAAATGCTTTACTTCGGCAGCTGAACCTATTCCTTTGCATGACCTGTCATTGCACGGTAAATAGCCAAACCATGCGACCTAGCATACCTGGTAGATGCTTGAGTTGTGATGTGTTTATTCCTGCTATGCTTGCTATGCCTAGAGTTGTGTCAGGTCTGTTTCATCTGGGTGATGAACAGGAATGGATGAATGTGTTCTAGTGACAAGGATTAAGTGTGAAACCTGATTTGGTAAAGGTACCGATGAAAGGCTATGTAGGAGTACATGGCAGGTTGTTTCATTGGAACCGTCCTTAGGAATTAAGTTCCGTGTATGTAATCCAAAAGGAAATACTACCACATGCTGGGCCCTGAAATATGACCCCGCTCGATTTATTAATCGCCTAGTACTCGATCGAGGAGTCGCAAGTAGTTTCTCGTGTTTATAGTCATGCTGGAGGCCGTGCATAGTGCTGACCTTAGAGGTGGGCTATGATCTGGTAGGCAGTGGCACGGTGTACCAAGTGGCACCCGGATGGTGGGCTTGGGAACCCTGCGCACATCGTTTGGGGCCGTGTCGGAATCCTTGGCCGGACTTCCGTGCGGGTTACTCTCAAATAGGCGATAAACCTGGACTAGGTATTAGCATGGTTAACGATCGTGGCTGACTCCCTCGCTGGGCTTCCGCTTGAAGGTTTCCGAGGTGCATGAAGTGCACATAGCGATAAGTGGCGAGAGCGTGTGTGAAGAAGTACACCCCTGCAGGGTTACGATCTATTCGAATAGCTGCGTCCGCGGATATGGACTACTTGGAAACATATGTTGTTCATAGATAACTTTGATGGCTACTCGTAAAAGTATCAAGATAAGTGTGAGTGTCATGGATGGCATTTCCATAGGAAGACGGGAATGATTCCATGATGGTGTATTGTTGTGGAGTTAGTAGACTCGTGTGCGAGAAATCAAAGTTGTTAAAACTATTTTTAAAACATAGTTTAGTCTAGACAAGAGTCAAAGCTGGCTTGCTGCATGAAACACCACAAGCCCTTTATTGATACCTGAGCATGAGTAGATAGATATGTTCTAAAGTCTTGCTGAGTACTTTTGTACTCATGTTTTCTTAATAATTGTTGCAGAGGATACCCACGAGCCAGCAGGTGGGTTCTTTCTAGACATCGATGATGACGAGTAGCTGGTGTCCCAGCTACGACCTCGCCCCTTTCACAATGGATCTGTATATAGTTAGGCTTTATGCCTTATCCTTTCATCTGTCTGTACTCAGAAAGCTTTTATGCTTCCGTTGGTTTGTATGACTTTGAGTGTCTGGTCGTGTGACCCCTTCTTGTATGAACATATTATGCAAGACTCTGCCGAGTCTTCTAAATAAATGCCGTGATGTTGTATGGTTATGTTGTGATGCCATTGTTGTATCTATGCATATCTAGTATGTCAAGCGTACGTGTGATGCACTCTGATATGTATGGGATTCGACACCTTGACGTATGCCTTAGTAGCTCTCTATACTGAGAAATTCCCCTTTGTGATTCCATCGAGCCTTGGTAGTTCGCTACTGCTCTGGACACATTGGTTGACCGGCATGTATCCTTCTTAGCTGTTGTGTTGTCCCTTCGGGGAAATGTCATGCGGTGTAATGGAGTCCTTGTAGCTTGCTACGACTTGTCTACACTCGTTGTTGACCGACACCTGCTTTGCTGGGTTATGTATGCCTGTCTCTGTACAGTCGAGCCACTTGAGTTTATGACTAGATATGTCGACATGGGTTCTTTGACATTGGAATGCTAGCGACACTAATGCATACGTGAGTCAAAAGGCACAAACGGTCCCGGCTAAGGTAAGGTGGCAGCCGTCGGGATAACCGTGCGTGAGATCGCAAAGGGATGCAATGTGTTACAGGATGGATTCCTATGGCTAAGGATCGGGGTCCCGACATCTACATATTCTCGTCCTCGGGCATATCAAGAATAACAAAGTCTGTTAAGATAGTAACATTTGCAACCACAGCAGGGGCGTCCTAGCAAATTCCAATAGGTAATGTAGTGGATTTGTCCGCCATTGCAAAGATATCCAAATGGTTGTAAGCTTACCCAATTAAAGTATTTTGTAAAGGGGTAAAGGCATAATACTAACACCAGCTCCTAAATCACATAAAGCAGTTTTAAAATTATTTATTTTAATAGAGCAAGGTATTGTGGGTATAACTGGATCTCCCAACTTCTTAGGTATTCCACCATCAAAAGAGTAATTAGAAAGCTTAGTAGCAATTTCAGTTTTATCTTTCTTTTATTAGTAATAATATCCTTCATGTACTTAGCATACCGAAGCATTTTCAATTTATCAGTCAAACAAGTGCAGAAAAATACAGGTCTAATCATTTCAGCAAAGCGTTCAAAATCTTCATCGTCCCTACTTTTAGAAGAATTTGGAGGGAATGGCATAGGTTTTTTGAACCCATGGCTCTCTTTCCCTTCCATGATTTCTAGCAACAAAGTCCCTCTTATCATAACGTTTACTTTTAGGAGGTGAGTTATGAAGACCCTGAGCAGGTCCTATCTCAACATCATTATTAGGTTCCTTATTGTTACCTGGTGGACCTTCTACATGAACATCATTATTATCATTATCAGAATCATTAATTTCATGTTCACTACCAGATTGTGTCTCAGCATCAGAAATAGAAACATCATTACGATTCTCAAGAGGTTTCTCAATATCAGGTTCACTAGGGGCATGCAAAGTCCAATCAGTTTTCTTTTTGTTTTTCTTCTTAGTGGGACTAGGAGTTTCATCATTAATTATGTGAAAATCATGTGTTATTATTTTAGGATGACCTTCAGGTAAAAGGGGTTCATGAGTCATTCTACATCTTCTAGTCATTACTCTTACAACATGATCATTAATATTATTCATTTTAGCAAGCAAATCATTTTGTGACTTAGCTACTTGATCTAGTTGGGTGTTAACCTTAGAAGCATATTTACCTAGACCTTCCACATCATTAGCAATTCTAAACATCAAGTCACTTAGGCAATCTATCATCATGGCTTTATTTTTCAATTGATCCTTAACATAGTTATTGAAGTGCTCCTTAACATAGTTATTCAATTGATCCTTAGCATAAGGTATATCATATTGAGTGAAGGAACGGAGAGAGTTTACCTCTACTACCTCTGTCGAGGTATCAAGTCTATGTATTTATTCAATCGGTGGTAATCCCTTAGCATCCTGAGTTATAATACCATTCTATTTCATTGAACTTTTTGCTCTTGCATATCTTCAGGGCTGAGGAATAGAATACCTCTCATCTTTTGGATAGGTTCCGCTGGTGGTTCAGGGAGTGTCCAATCATTGACATTTTGCATTATATTATTTAGTAACTCTTCTGCTTGTGCAACTATTCTTTCCATGAAATCACAACTAGCACAACTATCTAGGAAGTCCCTAGAAGCACAGGTTAGTCCATTATAAAAGATATCAAGAATTCCATTCTTCTTAAGAGGACAGTCATACAAAGCTCTAAGTAGCTGGATAAGCCTCCCCAAGCTTGAGGGAGATTCTCTTCTTCAATTTGTACAAAGTTAAATATTTCCTGCAAGGCTGCTTGTTTCTTGTGAGCAGGCAAATATTTCTCAGAGAAGTAATAAAGCATATCCCGAGGACTATGCATACAACTAGGAGCAAGAGAAAGAAACCATTCCTTGGCCTCCCATTTCACAGAGAAAGGAAAAAAGCTTAAGGATATAATACTCCCTCCGTTCCAAAATAAGTGTCTTCATCTTAGTATAACTTTGTACTAGAGCTAGTACAAAGTTGAGACAGTTATTTTGGGACAGAGGGAGTAGTAGCGTATCTTTTCATAATTGGTGAACAAAGCAACAATGCCGTTCAGTTTCATAAGGTGTTCGACCACAATTTTGTTTTCATAACTATGAAAATGATCAAACTCTACTATAATAATTAAATCAAGGTCTATAGCAAATTCATAATCCTTATAAGTGATCAATATAGGAGAAGTAACAAATTTAGGACCATGTTTCATTTTCTCCATCATACATTTTTCTTTTAGTTTGCATAGTAACCTTTTTAAATCATCTCTATCATTGCAAGCAAGAAAGTCTCTAGCTACCTCACCATCCATAACATAACCTTCAGGTACGTAAGGTAATTCATATCTGTTAGGAGGACGAGGTGTAACACGTAATTCAAGATCTTCACCAGTTTTAGCATTTTCAAGTTCGCTAACTCTAGCTATATGATCATCAAGTAATTCAGCATGTGTAGCGATAGTATCATGATGAATTACCGAAGTAGCATCATCAAGTTCATGTGACATATTAGGACGATCAACACGTGGTGGTGTAACAAGTTTCAAAACAGTAGGTGTATCAAAAGTAGAACTAGATGGCAGTTCCTTACCTCCTCTCATGCGAGAGGGGATGATCTTAGTTCGATTATCTTTCAAATTCTTCATAGTGGAAATTGTATATCCTCAAGTCAACGCAATAAATAAAGCTATGCTCCCCGGCAACAGCGCCAGAAAAAGGTCTTGATAACCCACAAGTATAGCGGATCCTGACCGTCTTCACTGGTAGTATTTCACCCTAATTTATTGATTCGACACAAGGGGAGCCAAATAATATTTATTGGCCGTAAGAGTTGAGTTTTCAATTCAACCGCACCTGGGATATATTTCTACAGGAAAGATTTAGTAGCAGAACAAATGATTGTAGTAATAGTAGCAATTATAGCCGCAATTTTGGTAATGATAGTATCGGTAGTAACAATAGCAATTGAGTAGCAGGTGTGACAATAGCAGTAATAGTAGTAACTTAGCAAGATTCAGTATATGTGAAGTGTAGGCATGTGGATCAGTGATGAACAGTGATTCAGATGACATTGATCATGTAACAGTTACACACTAGGACGACACAAAAAATAGCTCCGTTTCATCAATATAATGAAGGCATGTATTCCGTATATAGTCATACATGCTTGCGATAAGAACTTCCATGGCATCTTTTGTCCTACCCTCCCATGGCAGTGGAGTCCTATTGGAAACTAAGGGATATTAAGGCCTCCTTTTAATAGAGAACCGAAACAAAGCATTAACACATGGTGAACACATGAACTCCTCAAACTACAGTAATCAACAGAAAGAATCCCAATTGTTGTCACCTTGGGGTATGCGGATCAAGACACGTAATATGTGACCAAAACTTGCAAGATAGGATGCCAATTATTGTCACCTTTAGATTACGATGCTATGCATTCTCATGAGTCCAATTCCGAGAACTTTTATTTCTGCACAAAAATAACACCAATGTAGTTCGGGTGAAAACAGCACCAATCCAAGTTAGTTTCATTCAAATCAACAATATTAGAGGTCAAAACGAGAGAAAAAGTGTTTGGAAATGTAGATACGTTGGTGATGTATCAAGGAGTCGCTGAGATGTACTCTAGTCTCGCTTTGATCACAAATGATATTGTTGGCTTAGGAAGCGAAGAGATGACCGACAAAATCATCATCAAGAAGATCCTTAGAGCCCTGGATGGAAAGTACGACACCGTGTGCACATTGATCCAAATAGTGCCAAACTTCAAAGATCTCAAGCCATCAAAATTCACTTGAAGGATTTTTTTCTCATGAAATGTCACGCAAGGAAAAAGAAGAGCTTCGCAACAAGTCAAGCGGTGCATACAAAGATTCAAGTGACACTCCCGCTACTTCAAATGACAACCTTGTTACCAATGAAGATATAAGCCTCCACTACACCACGACACCACAAAGACGACATGCATCTGTTGGTAAAAGTGAGCATCACCAAGACTTTTTTTGTCACAAACTATAGCTACACATAGTATGTTAGTGTTATATAACCTCATGACACATTATGTGTCACCGAAGCACAACCAGAACACAGACGTAACTTGTGTCGGCAGTTACAACTTTTGCTAATTGTTTGTGTGTCGTTGATTCCTAGAGACCCAAAAAGTATCGACGTTGTTTGCTTCCATCCTCACCTGAAACATATGGCGCGGAAAGAGAACCACGCGCACAATGGAAAACACACAAGTCGGACCAGACCAGCGAAACAAAAGAAAAAACACAATCGTTCGATCCCAATCTCACCCCTCTCTGTCACCACTCACACAAAACGCTAGTGCGTCGTTGCCCCTGACCTAAGCCCAATGCGACTATTTTGTCTTCACCGACCTAAACCTAACGCGACTGTGCTGCCACCCCCGACCTGTGCTCCATCGCCCATCTGTTGGTCCCCTTGCGCCACCTCATATCCAACCCTGACCCCCTCTAAGAAACACACCATCCGCCCTATAGCAGCAGCGCTATCAACCGCCACAAGATAGGAGCATCAACACCTTCTACCGGTAAGGAGAAGCAACACCGTCGACGGTAGAATCCATCGCTATTTTTCCTCCACCAACGACCTCTTTTCCTTCTAATTTCCTTCAAGATGCCTCGCTTGTAGAATTCAAGAGGTAAGCTTCTGGTAAGTGAGTCATTTCTCATCCCCCCTTCCGAGCCCCACTTCTAGATCCGGTCATTATATGTAAGCTCGGTTAGTGGTTTTCCAGTACATTTAGGAAATTATCCGGATCTGGCCATAAATCTATTAGCCTCTTCCAAAAATAAATATATGGTTGTTCTTGTTTGTGCTTCATCTACAAGTTTACAACATGTAACAATTTCTTGTCCGAGGAATTACGAAGGAGAGGGATGCATGCTATTCTTTTGTAAGAATTGTTATTATGTTTCCCTCTATGAGTGACATATCTTGTTGTTCTTCTTTTTTCTTATTGCACAAATGCCATCTTTCAAAGCCTTGTAGCTAAATCTAATTATGTGTGGGCCTATGAAGGCACAAATGTGTTTTGTACATCCTAATATGTACACATGTAGTGATGCGTCTAAATCAATAATTTACTAACAATGATTCAATCTTCGTACATAGGTGCTGGAGGTAATTCATGAATTTATGTCGGTTTTTTCATAGGAAGAGAGCATAGTCCTCCTAAGAAGCCTAATGCTACAATATGTAATGTCATTATAAAAACATGGGATCCATCAGACTGTCATAATACCTAGTTTCTATCAAAAATGATAATAAATAAGCACACGGTATGGTGATAGTAAATCTCAGTTATGGAAGAACATTGAATATTTTATTTCTATAGATATAAATATGCTTTTCAAAGGAAGCAACGAAGTCACCCTTTTGAGAAGAAACAAAGGCAACAACAATCAATGATGGTAATAAATCAAGCTATCTTGCTCATGTAAGTGGTCTCACTATCTTGTTCTTGTTATGTGGTAGGGAAATAGGAATTGTGCGTAAATGCAGTTATCTTGTTTTGTTGTGGACTTGAGATCCCTCTTTGGCCTAGATTTCTAGTCATCATTGCAACCAAAAATGGATTCCCATGCAAGCCACATCAACATCAATTATTATTTCTTGATTATGATTTCACTTTTTAAGCGTTGTCCGTCTTGTTTACATTGATATATCAAACTAAATGCATCTCTTTTGTTGCTTGCTCCTTTGAGGTTTTTATAGAATGAGATCGATGTTGCTCGCTTGTAGAATAAATTTAAGGAGTATCTGTTGATTAAACGGTCTACCTTATCTTGTATAGTTGAAATTTCTCTTCACTTTGACCCTTGCACACTACGCGATCGGTGCTTATATTTGTTGGTTTTAGGGACTAGACTTGTTTGTATGTAGTTGTCTCTATTTGTGTACAATCAATTATAAGTGGAATGTAAACTCATCAAACATAATATAGATTTGTTGGTTGGTTGATTATATGTCAACAAGTGGGTATATTTTATCCTTCTTGTTTGATACACGTGTTCTAAACCCTCCAACTAAATGCAACTTTGTTGGTTGCTTATTTGAGGTTTTTCACCATGTCATATCATCTTGCTGTGTAGCATGCTACTATATATGAGACGACCATGACGATATATATATACACACACACACACACACATATACATACAACATACAAAACACAAGTGGTGGTAACTACCACTGGTGGTAGATAAAATTCGTCATATATATATATACATATTGATTGTAGTAGCTGTTTTATTATTCAGACATTGTTCGTCAAATCTACCAGTTCAATCAAGGATAAATAAATACTAAACCATCATCAAGTTGTTGCTCTATTGAAACTAAACTAAATAAAATTAATGGAGGGTTTTATAAATAAGTTGTTGTTCTGTTTCAAATAATCTTCATCTGATTTTATCCCATTCTTACTTTCTTTGTTTTTTCATTTGATTGTTGTATAACCTTACAATAATATGATATTTATTTTCCTGCTTTATATGGTGCAACACGTACCCGGTTCCATGGACGAGGAGAACGGCCGAGACCTGAACGCCAAGCCGACGACCCTGACCTCGACTCCCCACACAAGGTTGTGACTCGGACCCTCTTGACTAGGGTTGCGTGTAGTTTCTTGTTGCTCTTCTCTAGCATAGTTTGTGTTCTAGTTGGTTGTGAACCAAACTTCCATGCTGAGACCCGTCCTGGCTTTGGTTGCCGCCACTGCATTGTCCTGGGCTCCTAGGTTCCTCCTTGTGGAGGAGCATGACAGAGATTCTGTAATTTTGGAACCAAGGGTGACCCTGGTGTTTTGGACCCATGATATCTTGTTCAACTTTGTTTTATTGTTTGGGTCTAGATTACTGCTTGATGGATGCCACTCGACTTGAACCTATTTCTTTCTTGTGGTCTTCCCTATACGATGCTAGTTCAACTTTGCATGGTTCGAGTTCATCATATCATATTTGGTAATGCTGCATGATGTGTGTCTATGTTGTACATCTTATGAAACATATGAGTTCTTTTGTAGGTACAAATAGTAGAAAATAGCAAGTGCACAAGTTGATCAAAGATGTTCTCGTGATTGCTTTTGTTGAGGACATATTGTTCATACCAAAGTTGATTTGGCTTGGCGATCGAAGAGTTGGTCAGGGGTGGTCTTCCATAATATTATTTTGTAGTACAGTGATGAAGCAAATGGGCTCTTAGGAACATTGGCCATTACGTTTGTAACATGCCTCTGTTGTATATGTGGCATCAATCCTTAATGGTAGTAGCTAACTTGAGTGAAGAAAACTAATGAATATTCTATATATGTTGAATGAATTCATTGGTCAATGGTATATTTTGATGAATATAAGAGAGCAATTGCGTGTATATGAACTCCATATGACACACGAATTGAATATTATGAATATAATTTCATTCACAATATGATGCATTTGCATTTGTGATGAAATGTGGAGCTCTGGAAGTAAATCTGTTGGCACAAGTATTGGACGTCGCACAATCTATCGGCATAGCGTACTTACACACAAACTATCCGTGTAGTAATGGATGACACACAATCTGTCGGCATAGCATATTGTAAGATAATCCGTCTACATAAAATAGTCTGTCCGTGTAGAAATGTTTGTCACCATAGGTCTCAGCAAATGTGACATACTATCTGTCGGCACAGATTTATGTGTCGGCAAAGACGTTCCCCGGCAGGACTATAGGCGTCAGCTCCTTTCAGTCGAAAAGGTCTTTGGTGACACTAAATGTGTCATCTTACGTGGTCTATACCGATAGATTATTTGATGCAGCTTTGAGTGTCATGGTGTAGTGTCATGGTCAACAAATTCAACAAGTTCTATAAGAGTAGAGGAAAAGAGAGAAGCTCCAACTCAAGATATCAAGAGAAGTGTTCATCTAGTCATGACCAGAATTGCTACAATTGTGGAAGGCCTAGAAACTACTCTAATGAGTGCACTCCCCCCACAAGAGAAGAGAAGAGTCACCTAGAAGACGAACCTCAAGAGATGACTCACCTCGAAGATCGAGAAGGAGTTGAGAAGATCGTTATGAATGAAGACCCTCCCGAAGAAGCAAGGAATCAGAGAAGAAGAACAAGTACACCAAGATCCACTCAAGAAGAAGAAATCAAGCTCATGTCGGTGAATGGGTATCCGGCTCCGAATCTGACAACCAATCATACAGAAGCTACCACTCCAACTCCGACTATAGTCAAGATTAAGGTGTTGCCGGACTAGCACTCGTATCCTCCAATTCCTATGACATATTTGATTCACCAAATGAAGGATTTGGAAATTGCTTCATGGCTAAAGGCCACAAGATATCACACCCCGAATACTTTGACTTTAATAGTGACGAGGATGACTTACTTGGAGATGATGACTTGCTCTTTGATAAAACTAGTAATGTTAGTCAAAATGAACTTCATGCTAGTCATGCTAGTCAAGATAAGTCGTGTGATGATGATAATAAGCAGATCGAGCATCTAACTAAATAATTAAATGCTCTTAAGTTAGCCCTTGAATCTAGTCTAGAGGATAATAGAGAGCATGTAAGAACTCATGAGAAACTATGCTTCAAGAAACTAAATTTAGAGCAAGAGCATGAATTTCTTAAAGCTATCAATGGCGATCTTTGAAAGAAGAGTTCTTCTTATCTAGCCAAATGATTACACTTGTCTACTTTTGTTCCACAACTTAAGTATAAGCAAACTAGTAACAAAGGCAAGAAAGTTTCTTCATCTTGTAACAACAACACTAATGCTAAATCAAATAATGTTGTTTCTAGTATCTCTATTGATTCCACTAATTCTCTTAGCCAAGTTACACTTGAGCAAGAAAACAATTTATTGAAAGGAATGATAGAGAGCGGTGTCTTCAAGAGTCTTACTGGAAGTAAGTAATTCAAGGATATTGTACGCAAGCAAGGAGGGCACCGGAAGAAACAGTGCATTGCCTACTTCAATGCCATTGTACGCAAGCCATGGTCAAGTGGATTCCCAAGGCCACCACTAGATCTACCTCATCAAGTGCCAACCCAACTCCAAGGATCCCCATCAAGTTGATGTGGGTCCCTAATAAGAAGAACTAGAGAAGTTCTTGAGGGGTGACTCCAAAAAAGATTCACTCTTGTTAATTTTGGCAAGAACTATTTGCAATCAACTTCAACCATATGTACTAGTTCAAGGCGTCACATATACCCTCCAAGGTAAGCATGGGACGAGGTAATTAATGTATCGATGGACATCATTTCATATGTTCTTCACTCCATGTCCATAGATATTCTTGTACTTGTTACTTGTGTGGGACTAACCCATGTAGGTGAGAAGAGTATGAAACAACAAGGATATCTCCCAACTCAAAATGATCTTCATCAACAATGAGCATCCACCACTACCATACCTACATGAAGTCTCCTATTACAAAACCCAATGTTAGTTTATCCCTCTTAGGGGGGATGTCACATCAAGGGGGAGCTTTACTCTAAGACTTGAGTCAAAGCATCTCACAAGATGAGAACACATTGAAAGCTTTATGTAAAAGTGGTAACCCACTTGTGCTTAAACGATGAGTATGACTTGTGATCAAGTATTCTTACTTGTTTCCTAAGTCAATATACTCATATATATAGATGACTTAGTCATCGCCAAAGTGCTTGGTAGATACTAGAGTGGTTGTGCATGTTTGCCATGTTTATTTTGACATCTAATTGTGGGAGCATGTTGGTATGCATTAATTCATCCATTCAAGGACATACAATTGTTGTTATTTGGCTTTCATTTTCTTTGGCCAATTGGATGTACAAGAATGCCTAAGTACCCCTCTCTAGCACTAGTTGGAGAAAGGCTACCAGTAGCGCTGTTTTTCCCTTACTAGTAGCGTTGGGGCTAGCGCTACTACTAATGCGCTACAGCTAATCTGTTAGCAGTAGCGCTGAATAAAAAGCTCTACTGGTATACACACATTCCCATTATTGAAATGCACAACTTTTTACTCATGTATATATATCCCGTGAGAGATTTTGCACGACTAAATAGTGGATAAGTAACAATGGTGGAGAAGTAACTTAGAGAGAGGAAAGGAGAAAGGAGGGTATAGGGCAAAGTGGGAAGGAATGGCAAGAGGGGGTGTGTGTGGGTGAAAGGAGGGCAACAATGGTGGAGGAAAGGAGAAAGGAGGAGATAGGGCAAAGGTGGGAGGATGGGGGAGGGGGTGTGTGTGGGTCATAGGTAGAAGGAAGAGAGAAGAAGGGCAACTATGGTGGAGAAGTAACAATGGTGGAGAAGTAACTTAGAGAGAGGAAAGGAGAAAGGAGGGGATAGGGAAAAGGGAGGAGGAAGGGGAGAGGGGGTGTGTGTGGGTGAAAATCTGCCCACAACCACGTGTAGCAGTAGCGCTAGTTCCGGAGGAGAACTACTGCTATTGCACTTAGCAGTAGCGCTTTTACCATGCCAGCCCTGCTACTACAGCTACTGTCAGTGGCCTTGTTGGGCCCCTTTTAGTAGTAGCACTGGATTCAGTGCAACTCTACTGCGATGGACCTTAGCAGTAGCGTTGCTACTATAGCTACCGCGGGTGTCCTCATTGGTCCATGTTTATCAGTAGCACTGAAAATAGAGCCAATGCTACTGATAAGGACATTAGCAGTAGCGCGTTGTATTTCCAGCGCTACTGCTAAGTAGTAGCAGCGCGTGCTATTTTCCAATGCTACTAATGGGATCCTACCTATAAGGTTTTTCCTACTAGTGTACCTACCTATGCTTTCTTGTCTCAAAATTTATTCATGCTTCATCACAAATTTTGAGCAAGCACTTTTCGAGCCCTCCGTTGGAGGAGCACTCGGAGTTCTGTTTCAACAATGGCTGACTTCGAAAACCTCCCATGTGCAACTCATTGTAACCAAATCCACAAAATCATTTCACCAAAGCAGTAGGGTTGATTTGGTTTTCCACCTCGGTGCCACCGATTTCAAAATTTCGGCTTCACCGAGTTTCACTATCGTCTTGCAGTTAGGAAACTTGGTGGCACCGATTTTGTGAACTCGGTGCTACCAACAAGAGAAGGGTATATATTCCCACAGACCTAAGATTGAAAATTACTTCAAATCCTCGGCTTCCCACACTCCTCTGTTGTCGCCGCTCGTTTCTATGGATGTCCCCGTCGTCTCTAGTGCGCCGTCGCCACCGAAGTCCTTCGCTGTCAACGACAATCTGCCCCACCGTTGTCGCTATAGCAAGTTCTTCACGAAGCTAGTGCAAGAACTCAACCCCTGTTGCGCTCCGCATTGAAATTCTTGGGTGATAGTATTTGTCCATCTTCATGCCATGGTTTGCAAGGGTTCTATTCACAAGAAAGATCCGATAGATTAGGATAATGAGAAATTTTAGGTTTAGGGTTCCGCTATTTGTATTTCGGTACCATGGTTTGCAAAATCAGTTGTGTTTTGTGAAGCTTATCTTTCCAACTCTTCTATATCTATTCACAGGGTCAGCTTGTCAGTATGTCAGGATCTGAGGACAGCCAGAATGCATAAAAAGAACAAAGTGTGGAGGTTGATTCACACACTAGTCTTGAGAGGAGCCACTCTGACCCAGACACCCCTAGTTCACATGGCTTGCCCAAGGCAGCCACCATGGCCAGGAGAAAGCCTAGTTCGGATGAAGACGATGAGGATTTCATCCCTCATGATGCATCTTCCAAAAGGTGGACTATGAGGAAGGAATGTGCCAACCCAGATATAATGAGAACCCCTAAGTCTGCTAAAGGGGGAGTGTGACAGCCCTAATGCTTTTCCTTCCTCCTTTGTAACTCCTTTCCATGTTTGGCAACCTTGTGATGCAATATGAATGGATGAGAGACTTGGTGATGTTGTCATTTCATGTGCATCATGCATCATGCATGTCATATTCCTTTTGATTCTTGTTTTATCTTGTGTTGTGCTGCCAACTTGGTGGTGTATGTGATTGCATGTGTCCTTCTGATTGATCTTGTGAAGTGTGGTGTGGGTGCAACAAGAGCCCTTCAAAAACCCTAGTTGCACCATGGACCAAAAACACTCTCTCTTTTCAAATACCTTAGGCAGATTTCAAGTTTAGGTTTTGGCCTTATAAAAAATGTTCAAGTTATTTAAAACCCTTTCAAAGATTTGTGGGTGGAAACACTCACTAATTTGAAATTATTTTTCCTTTTGTTTTAATATAATAAGAGGGGCACATTTATTAAATCAATTTATTTTCTTTTACCCTAAAATGTCCCACCTATTTTTATAAATAGGAGGTTCATTTCATATTTCCAAAAGTATTTTACTTTGACAAAAACTCTTTCTCTTTCCTCCCTGGTTTTATTTCAAATCTATTTGGATATGTAATATAGACCCATTGTGTTTTGTTGTTTTTCTTAGAGAGGAGAAGCCTAGGGCCCAGCCTACCCCTTCGAGTAGCCCGTTTCGCGTCCATTCTTCTGCGTGCAGTCGTCACCTCTGTACGACTCCTTCCTCCACCACTGATGCTCTCCAGCCATTATCAGATGGCCAGGAGCGCGTGGATGGGGTTATTTAGGAGCCTGCCATAGCCTAGGGTTGTGTGCTCTCCCTCCTCGTGGCCGCCATCTCCTCTTCCCCTCCTTCTTCTCCCTTTGCTAGGTACATTCGGAGAGGTAAGGTTCTGTAGTTGAGTAAGTTTAGAGAAGAAAACAGGAGAGTTAAAGCCTTGCTTGTCCTCAAACAACTCAGTTGACAAACTGAAAGAGACAAAAGAAAAACTTTTACGAACTTTGTTTGATCTTGTTGCTGGAATTATGTCTATCTTATATTCAGAGTTTCAGCAAGATCATAAGCTAACCACATAAGCAATGACATTTAAGTCTCAAGAGGAACTCATATCAATGGCATAATCAACTAGCGAGCAATAAAAATAAGTTTCAAACGTCAACACTTCAATCAAAACAATCATGAAGCAGTACGAACAGATGGTATCTAGCTTGCTCTTTCTGAGACCGCAAAACATAAATGCAGAGCACCTACAAAGACCAAGGGTTGACTGAACATTGTAATTCATGGCAAAGAAGATCCAGTCACAGTCATACTCAATAACAATTAAAAGGAAAGCATAAAATGACAGAGGTGCTCTCTAATTGGTGCTTTTATAAGAAGAGGATGACTCAACAGAAACATAAATAGATAGGCCCTTCGCAGAGGGAAGCATTGGTTTGTAGAGGTGCCAGAGCTCAAGCTTTGAAGACAGAGATAAATAATTTTGGGTGGCATGTTTTCATTGTCAATGCGATGACCGAGAGTTTTCACCATCTTCCATGCTACACATACTATAGGCGGTTCCCGAACAGAACAATAAAGTTTTGACCCCCCACCACCGATCAATCACACTCCACGACTAGCCGAATACTCGGGTGTCGTCCATACCAACAACAATCCAGGGGGAGTTTTGTTTGCAATTATCTTTTCGATTTGAGCATGGAACTGGGCATTCCAATTACCGGCCCCTTTCTCGTGAATGATAGTGAATGAACAGATATCGAGGATAACACGCCTAGCATGGAAGATACTGATCGGACCTTGTCACCACATGAGCGGTTCGGGCATGCAAAACAGATTATTACTTGAAGGTTTAGAGAGTGGCACATGCAAATTTACTTGGAACGGCAGGTAAATACCGCATATAGGTAGGTATGGTGGACTCATATGGAACAACTTTGGGTTTATGGAAGTGGATGCACAAGCAGTATTCCCGCTTAGTACAAGTGAAGGCTAGCAAAAGACTGGGAAGCGACCAACTAGAGAGCGACAACAGTCATCAATATGCATTGAAATTAACCAACATTGAGTGCACGCATGAGTAGGACATAAATCACCATAAACATGAATATCATAGAGGCTATGTTGATTTTGTTCAACTACATGCGTAAACATGCGCCAAGTCAAGCCACTTGAATCATTCAAATGAGGATACCATCCTATTATACTACATCATAATCATCTTGAAATTTATGTTGGCATCCAAGAAAAAACATTATAAGCTCCTAGCTCATTAAGCATGGCATCACAAACTATGATCTCTAAGTTGTCATTGCAAACATGTTTCTCTCATAACAAAGCTGAATTAGGAACAATGAGCTAGTCATATTTACAAAAACAAAATAAATCGAGTTCATACCAGCTTTTCCAGGCTCAGTCACTTCATCATATATCGTCATTATTGCCTTTCACTTGCACGACTGAATGATGTGAACAGTAATAAGAGTGTTCGTGCATTGGACTAAGCTGGAATCTGCAAGAAAACACAAAGGAGAAGACAAAGTAATATGGCTCTTTTGCAGATAAACATATATGCAAGCGAGAACCACTAACGTTGTAACCATGGTCTTCTACCTTGACCCAAAGAAAAAGAAAACTATTTACAAGGGAAAGCTCCCAACAAGCAAAAGAAGAATAGGAAATCTTTTTGGGTTTTCTCAATCTAGACAAACACACGAGAAGAAAGCGAGAAAAATAAATAAACTAGCATGGATGATACAATGGCAAGGTGTGAACACCGACTATCAAAGTGAAAGTGTGAGCATGAATATAAAGTCGGTGAGAAACACGTACTCCCCCAAGCTTAGGCTTTTGGCCTAAGTTGGTATACTCCCAAGGTGGGAAGTAACCGTCTCCAGGGTACTCCGGAGTGTACTGAGGGTGCCAGTGCTGGGTGAGCCCCTCTGGATCCCACTGATAAACTGGCGTCTGGTACTCGACTGGTTGCTCGGGCACGGGCGCCTGTGGTGGCGCTATGCCCCAATATGCGTAGATGTCCCAGGGCATAATAATGTACCTGCCTAGATGAAGATTGAATAAAGAGGGACAGGCAAAGTAATAGTCTCACGAGTACTCTGACTAAATACCAGGTTATAAATCATCCTCTTATTTATATCTTTATCAACAAAGTCATGGCGAACCATGCTATCATAATCTAGATAACTCTCAGGAAGAAGAATCTCTTCTTCCTCGTGCACAGATACCTCCATAAACAGTTTAGTATGGTTCATGTTCAACCGTTGAGCCACTATAGCGCCCAATATATAAGTTTTGTCATTATAAAGGGCTTCATGCAAAACCGCAAGATCTGGGGAGCTGAGAGCTCCAGCTTTCCCATGGTCGATCAAACATTTTCCCATGAATAATGAGAAGTACCGAAGCACGGGAAAATGTATGCTAGCAACTCTAGCACAAGATACTCCTCTCTCCTCTCCTACATCAATAGTATCAATGAAAGCCTCCAAGTCACGTGGACGAGGTTCATGAATATCCCCAACATAAGGTAATTTGCAGACATTGCAAAAATCCCGAAGTGAACTCATAGCTTGAACTCAACCATAGGAGGATTCTTCCTTGGATAGAAATTAAAGCTTTGCATGCAAATATTAGTGAGGAGGAGGTATTGTGGGCACTTATCTTCAACGAAAGTGGTAAGGCCTGCGTTCTGCACCATGTAATAAAAATCCTCATAAAGACCGGCGACACGTAAGAACACATCGCTTGCCCACTCACACGCTTGAATTTCCGCAACTCGGGGGACTCGATACATGGGTTTCTTCTTCTCATTTTCATCATCCTTGGGGTCACGGCTTGAAGAGTCTCTTAGGAACCTCCTCATCTTTTCCCTTTTCTTTCTCTGAAATTTTCTGAAATTTTTAGTGACTCAAATGAAAAGTGAACAAGGCTCAATGAAACTCATAGCAACTACTTCTACAAGTGCCTAATGGTCATATCATGCATCAAAACTACTTGGGACCAGCTAAAATTAGCATGCAAAGCTCAAGAACAGGGTGACCAAGGCAACAATAATACACAACGAATAAGGCACTAGAGCAAATACTAATTGGACCAATGGAGGTGTCACATACCAAGGAACAATTTCCCCAAAACAGTTTGGTGAATGGGGCTTTGCACAAGGAGATCTAAAGTCGCAGCAAGAAGAGCAAGAACATGGGATTGAGCTGTAGAATGATCTTTTCTAGAGGTAGGAGAAGGAGATGGGAGCTGGAATAAGTGGAGGGGGGCACGTGGGCCCCACAAGCCTGGTAGGCGCGACCAGGGGGTGCCCGCGCCTCCTGAGCTTGTGGCCCACGGGTGCATCCCCCTGACTAGCTCTCCATCTCAGAATTTTTCAAAAATTCCAGAAAAAATCATACTTAATTTTCAGGGCACTTGAAAAACTTTTATTTTCGGGACACTTTTCTAAGGGACGCAAAAAGCAGAAAACAGGAAAAACTAAAGCTAAATCTATCATTTTTCTTCTAAACAACGGAAAATAAAAGTTTGGAACAGAGGGTTGCGACTCTCAGATTCATCCATCTCATGGTCATCAAAAGAAATCCGTCAATGAGGTTGATCAAGTCTCCTTGACAAACTTTTTTCGAATCGCATAAAAAATGGAGATTTTTCGAATAGTTACTAGGTTACCTCAATGGGGATGTGCATATCCCCAACAAGCAAATCATACTTCATCTTAACAGTAGGTATAGGGCATTCAAAGCTCCCAATAAGGATTGATGAAGTATTTTCAATAGCATTGATTCAATGTACTCGATATTGTTTCTTCGGAAAGTGCACCGTATGGTCATTACCATTGACGTGGAAAGTGACATTGCCTTTGTTGCAATCAATAACAACCCATGCAGTGTTTAAAAAGGGTCTTCCAAGGATGACCGCCATGGCATCATCCTTGGGAATATCCAGAATAACAAAGTAGGTTAAGATAGTAACGTTAGCAACCACAACAGGCACATCCTCGCAAATGTCGATAGGGAAAGCACTTGATTTGTCGGCCATTTGCAAAGAGATTTCAGTGGGTGTCAACTTATCCAGTTCAAGTCTACGATAAAGAGAGAGAGGCATAACACTAACACCAGCTCCAAGATCACATAAAGCGGTTCTAACATAATTGCCTTTAATGGAGCAAGGTATAGTGGGCACTCCGGGAGCACCTAGTTTCTTCGGAGTTCCACCCTTGAAGGTGTACTTGGCAAGCATGGTGGAAATCTCAACCTTAGGTATCCTCCTCTTATTAGTCAAAATATCCTTCTGTACTTAGCATAAGGGGACAATTTGAGCATATATGTCAAACGCATTTGCAGAAAGACAGGTCTAATCATTTCAACAAATCGCTCAAAATCCTCATCATCCTTTTTCTTGGATGGTTTGGGAAGAAAGGGCATGGGTTTCTAAACCCATGGTTCCCTTTCTTTACAATGCTTCCTAGCAATGAAGTCGTTCTTATCGTATCTCCTATTCTTAGGTTGTGGGTTATCAAGATCAACAGGTTCAATCTCCACATCCTTATCATTGCTTGGTTGAGCATCAACATGAACATCACTATCGATGTTATCATTAGGCTCATGTTCATCACCAGATTGTGTTTCAGCATTAGAAATAGAGACATCGTTTGGATTCTCGGGCGTAATAGCAACAGGGTTGCTAGCATGCAAGTTCCTATCATCTTTCTTTTCCTTCCTTGGATTACTAGGTGCCTCGGTGCTACCTCCTTGTTAATCTTGTTCAATTCTCTTAGGATGACCTTGAGGATACAAAGGTTCCTGGGTCATTCTACCGCCTCTAGTGACGACTCTAACAGAATTGTCATTCAACTCATTGAGCAAGTCATTTTGAGCCTTAAGTACTTGTTCTACTTGAGTAGTAACCATAGAGGCATGCATGTTTACTCAAAAGCTTAAGATCATTGACGTTTCTATCCACACAAGCACTTAAATGACTAAGCAGACGAGAATTCTGTTCCAATTGTCTGCTAACAGAATCATTGAAACTTTGTTGTTTGGCAACAAAGTTATCAAATTCATCCAGGCATAAACTAGTAGGTTTATCAAAAGGAATATCACTCTCATTGAACCTACGAAGAGAATTTACCTCTACTACCTGTGTCGGGTTATCAAGACCATGGATCTTTTCGATAGGTGGTAGATTTTTGATATCTTCAAATTTAATGCGTTTCTCTTTCATAGATTTCTTAGCTTCTTGCATATCTTCAGGACTGAGGAATAGAATATCTCTTTTCTTAGGAGTTGGCTTCAGAGGTGGTTCGGGAATAGTCCAAGCATTCTCATTGCACAAGGTATTATTCAATAGAATCTCAGCCTCTTCCACAGTTTGCTCCCTGAAAACACAACCGGCAGAACTATCTAGGTGGTCCCTAGAAACATCGGTTAGTCCATTATAGAAGATATCAAATATTTCATTCTTCTCAAGAGGGTGATCAGGCAAAGCATTCAACACCTGGACAAGCCTCCCCCAAGCTTGTGGGAGACTCTCTTCTTCAACATTCACAAAGTTGTATATTTCCTGCAAGGCAGCTTGCTTCTTATGGGCAGGAAAATATTTCTCACAGAAGTAGTAGATCATATCCTGGGGACTACGCACACTACCAGGAGCAAGAGAAGTGAACCAAGTCTTAGCATCACCCTTTAGCGAGAAAGGAAACAGCATAAGGATATAGTAGTCGCGAATCTTTTCCTCGCTCGTGAATAGGGTGGCTATATCGTGCAGCTTAGTAAGATGTGCTACAAGCGTTTCATACTCATAACCATGAAAAGGATCAGATTCAACCAGAGTGATTAACTCAGGGTCGACAGAGAATTCATAATCCTTATCGGTCACAAAGATAGGCGAAGTAGCAAACTTCGGGTCGTATTTTATCCTAGCGTTCAGAGATTTTTCTTTCCACTTACACAATAATTTCTCAAGATCATAGCTATCCTTACAAGCAAGAAAGTCCTCATCTATCTCTCCCTCCATAACATAAACCTCGGGTATATCAGGCAATTCATATCTAGGAGAGCTAGTTCTACCAGGTGAAATAGCAGGTTCTACTTCAATAATCTCAGCAGTTTCAGAAGTATCATCACATTCAGCAGCAACTCTAGCAATTTGTTCATCAAGGAATGCACCTAGTGGCAAAGCAGTATCAAGCAAAGCATCATGGATAGCAGAAGTAGCATCATCAAGCACAGGCTACATATCAGAATTTCTAGTAGGAGGTGGTGTGGCAAACTTACTCATAACTGAAGGTGAATCAAGTGCAGAGCTAGATGGCAGTTCCTTACCTGTCCTCGTAGTTGAGGGCAAGACTTTAGTTTTTTTTATCTCTCGGATTCCTCATAGTGATCAACACACGTAAATCCCAAGTGACTCAGAGAATAGTGTTAAGCCTCCCCGGCAACGGTGCCACAAAATAGTCTTGATAACCCACAAGTATAGGGGATCGCAACAGTTTTTGAGGGTAGAGTATTCAACCCAAATTTGTTGATTCGACACAAGGGGAAGGAAAAGAACATAATCAAGTATTAGCAGTTCAGTTGTCAATTCAACCACACCTGACAGACTTAGTATCTGCAGCAAAGTATCAATAGCAAAGTAGTGTGATAGCAACAGCTGGACAAGCCTCCCCCAAGATTGTGGGAGACTCTCTTCTTCAACTTGCACAAAGTTGTATATTTCCTGCAAGGCAGCTTGTTTCTTATGGGTAGGAAAATATCACACTACTTTGCTACTGATACTTTGCTGTAGATACTAAGTCTTTCAGGTGTGGTTGAATTGACAACTCAACTGCTAATACTCGAGAATATTCTTTTGCTTCAACTTGTGTTGAATCAACAAATTTGGGTTGAATACTCTACCCTCAAAAACTGTTGCGATCCCTATACTTGCGGGTTATCAAGACAACATGATGCATGATGTAAAAAGAAAATTTTCTTGCTACCTCTTGAGCTTGCGTTGGTTTTTCCCTTAAAGAGGAAAGGGTGATGCAGCATAGTAGAAGTAAGTATTTCCCTCAGTTTGAGAACCAAGGTATCAATCCAGTAGGAGTATCAAGCCAAGTCTCCAAAGTACCTGCGCAAAAACAGCAAACTTGTGCCCAACGCTACAAAGGGGTTGTCAATCCCTTCACGATTGATTGCAAGGTGAGATCTGAAGGCGGAAAGTGCAACAAAGTAAAAGCGTAGGGCTGAGAATCTGATGTGAAGTAGACCCGGGGGCCATAGTGTTCACTAGAGGCTTCTCTCATGATAGCAAATATTACGGTGGGTGAACGAATTACTGTCGAGCCATTGATAGAACCGCGCAAACTCATGACGATATCTAAGGCAATGATCATACATATAGGCATCACGTCCGAGACAAGTACACCGATACTTTCTGCATCTACTACTACTACTCCACACATGGACCGCTATCCAGCATGCATCTAGTGTATTGAGTTCATAACAAACAGAGTAACGCCTTAAGCAAGATGACTTGATGTAGAGGGATAAATTCATGCAATAGATATAAACCCCATATTTTTACCCTTGATGGCAACAACACGATGCGTGCCTCACTACCCCTTCTGTCCCTGGGTGAGGTCACCGCAAGGTATGAACCCAAAACCAAGCACTTCTCCCATTGCAAGAATTGTTGATCAAGCTCGCCAAACGAAACCCACAACTTGAAGAGAATTACAAGGATATGAAATCATGCATCTAAGAGATCAGAAGAAACTCAAATAAGATTCATAGATAATCTGATCATAAATCGACAATTCATAGGATCTCGACAAACACACCGCAAAAGAGGATTACATCGGATAGATCTCCATGAAGATCATGGAGAACTTTGTATTGAAGATCCAAAAGAGAGAAGAAGCCATCTAGCTACTAGCTATGGACCCCAAGGTCTATGGTGAACTACTCACGCATCATCGGAGAGGAAATGGTGTTGATCAAGAAGCCCTCCGTGTCCGAATCCCCCCTCCGGCAGGGCACCAGAACGTGCCTAGATGGGATCTTGCGGAGACAGAAGCTTACGGTGTAGAAAAATTATTTTCGTGGCTCTCTCCCGTGGTTTCAGATATTTTGGGGATTTATAGGCAGAAGAAGTAGGGCAAAGGAACCATGGGGGGCCCACAAGCCTGCTAGGCGCCCCCCAGGCCGCGGCTAGGGGGCTTGTGGCCTCCCCGGGACCCTTTGCCTTGGTTCTCAAGCTTCCTACGTATCTTCTGTTCCGGAAAAAATCTTTTCGGAGGTTTTATTCCGTTTGGACTCCGTTTGATATTCTCCTCTGAAAAAGGTCAAAAACACAGAAAAAACAGGAACTTGCACTTGGCACTGAGTTAATAAGTTAGTCCCAAAAAAGATATAAAATGCATACAAAACATCCAAAGTTTGACAAGATAATAGCATGGAACCATCAAAAATTATAGATTCGTTGGAGACGTATCAAGCATCCCCATGCTTAACTCCTTCTCGTCCTCGAGTAGGGAAGTGATAAACACTGAATTTTTGATGTGGAATGCTACCTAGCATATTTGTCCTTTGTAACTTCTTTCATGTGATATGAATGTTCAGATCCGTAAGATTCAAAACAATAGTTTGCTATTGACATGAAAACAATAATACTTCAAGCAAACTAGCAAGATAATCATGAACTTTCAAAATAACAAGGCCAAGGAAAGTTATCCCTACAAAATCATATAGTATGGCTATGCTCCATCATCCCCACACAACGAATTTAAATCATGCACAACCCCGGTATTGGCCAAGTAATTGTTTTCGCACTCTTACTTTCTCAAACCTTTTTCAACTCTCACGCAATACATGAGCGTGAGCCATTGATATAGCACTATAGGTGGAATAGAGTGTGGTGGAGGTTGTGAGGCAAAAAGGAGGAGATGATCACATTGACTCGGCGTATCAAAGGGCTATGGAGATGCCCATCAATAGATATCAATGTGAAAGAGTAGGGATTACCATGCAACGGATGCACTTAGAGCTATAAGTGTGTGAAAGCTCAAAAGGAGAACTAGTGGGTGTGCATCCAACTTGCTTGCTCGTGAAGACCTAGGGCAATTTTGAGGAAGCCCATCATTGGAATATACAAGCCAAGTTATATAATGAAGATTCCCACTAGGATATGGTAGTGACAAAACAAGAGACTCTCAATCATGAAGAACATGGTGCTATTGTGAAGCACAAGTGTGGAAAAAGATTTTAGCATTGTCCCTTCTCTCTTTTTCTCTCTTTTTTTGTTTGGGCTCTTTGGCCTCTTTCCATATTTTTTTGTGGGCAACTTTGGCCTCTTTTTTTTATTTCCTCACATGGTACAATGCTCTAATAATGATGATCATCACACTTTTATTTACTCACAGCTCAATGCTTAGGACAATGATGACTCTATAGGAAATGCCTCCGGCAGTGTACCGGGATGTGCAACGATCTAGCTTAGCGTATGACTCGCTAGCTATCTTACGATCATGCAATGGCAATATGAAAGTGACTGCACATATCATGAGACGGAACGGTGGGAGTTGCATGGCAATTATATCTCGGAGTGGTGGCTGTTTTGAGGAAGGTCTATGGTGGTTTTCTGTACCGGCGAAAGTTGCGCGACACTAGATAGGCTAGCAATGGTGGAAGGTGAAAGTGCATCTATACCATGGACTCACATTACTCACGAAGAACTCACATACTTATTGCGAAAGTTTTTATTAGTAATCGAAACAATGTGCTAAACGCATAGTCCTAGGGGAAGGGTTGGTAGGTGTTAACCATCGCGCAATCCCGACCGCAACACAAAGGATGACAATCAATAAATCAGTTATGCTCTAACTTCCTAACATAGCGGTTCACCATACGTGCATGTTACGGGAATCACTAACTTCAACACAACTATTTCTAGATTCACAAAACCTTACTAACATGAATCTTAATATTACCAAATCCATGTCTCAAAACTAATTGCGAGGAATCAAATTTCTCTTTACTAATCAATGCACATGAATATGGAAGTTTTATTGTATCCTCTTTGGATGCCTATCATCTTTAGGACTACTTTCATAGCACAAGCCAACTACCCAGCTACTCAAAGAGAGCACTCTCAAAAAGATATAAGTGAAGATCGAGAGTTCTTATTTCTCCAAAATATGTCACCGCCATGCTCTATAAAGATCTAACTGAAGCACTAGAGCAAAGTTATCTAGCTCAAAAGATATAAATGAAGCACATGTGAGCTAAACTGCCTAACTCAAAAGATATAAGCGAAGCTCAATGAGTATTCTAGCAAATTCATGATGAGTGCATGTCTCTCTCAAAAGGTGTGCAGCAAGGATGATTGTGACACAACAAAAAGAAAAGACGCCTCTAATACACGATGTTCCAAGGAAAACACATATCATGTGGTGAATAAAAATATAGCTCCAAGTAATGTTACCGATGGATTGAAGACGAAACAGGGGATGCCTTCCCGGGGCATCCCCAAGCTTAGGCTTTTTGGTGTCCTTGAATTTGGCTTGGGATGCCTTGGGCATCCCCAAGCTTGAGCTCTTTCCACTCTTTATCCCATTGTCCATGAGAACATCACCCAAAACTTGAAAACTTCACAACACAAAACTTGAGCAGAAACTCGTGATATCATTAGCACAAGAAAACAAACTACCAACTCTTTAGGTATTGTAGCAAACTTGATTTATATTTATATTGGTGTTATATTACTGTATTCTCACTTTTACATAGCTAGTACCCCCCGATATTATCCATAGTTTCATCAAAATAAGCAATCAACACAACAAAAACAGAATCTGTCAAAAACAGACCAGTCTGTAGCAATCTGTATACTTCGTAAACTTGTGGTATCTCAAAAATTCTGAAAAAGTACGACAATTTGGGAAATTGGCATATCAAGCAGCAGAACAAATAATCAACTCAATTGCTCTTTCGAGATAAAAATGAAAAATAATTTTGTGAGGGAAAAGTTTCTGTGTTTTTCAGCACGATCAAACAACCATCACCAAAACTGATCATAAAGGTTTTACTTGGCTCAAACACAAAAAGAAACACGAAAAACACAATCATAACAGAATTATGATGGTGTGGATGCAACAAAACAGAAAGCAAAAAGCAAAGATAAATTCATTGGGTTGCCTCCCAACAAGCGCTGTTGTTTAAAGGCCCTTAGCTAGGCATAAGGCGATAGAATCACGTATCATCGTCTTTGGTGCTCAAACCATAAGTAGCCCTCATCATGGATTCATAAGGCAGTCTTATTTTCTTTCTAGGAAAATCTTCCATGCCCTTCTTTAATGGGAATTGAAATCTAATATTCCCTTCCTTCATGTCGATGACAACACCGATAGTCCTTAGGAAAGGTCTACCAAGAATGATAGGACATGTTGGATTGCAATCAATATCAAGCACAATGAAATCCACGGGTACATAGTTCCTATTTGCAATAATAAGAACATCATTGATTCTTCCCATGGGTTTCTTAACAGTAGAATCTGCAACATGCAAATTTAGAGAGCACTCATCAATCTCATTGAAGCCTAGAACATCACATAAAGACTTTGGAATCGCGGAAACACCAGCACCCAAATCACGCAAAGCATTGCATTCATAGTTTTCTGATCTTCATTTTGATAGTAGGTTCCCACTCATCATGAAGTTTTCTAGGAATATAAACTTCCAATTCAAGTTTATCTTCAAGAGATTTCATCACAGCATCGACGATGTGATCGGTAAAGGCTTTGTTTTGGCTATAAGCGTGTGGAGAGTTTAGAATGGATTGCATCAAGGAAATACATACAATCAAAGAGCAACTATCATAATTTAATTCCTTGAAATCCAATGTAGTAGTTTCATTACTACTCAAAGTTTTGATATCCTCTACTCCACTTTCAATGCTTTTAACATCAAGATAGATAGACTCCGAATCATTGGGGCCTTTTTCAACCAAAGTGGATTCATATACAGCCCCATCATCATTAGTTTGACACTAGAAAACAAGGATTCAATGGGATTTACACCAAGCACATTAAGAACTTTGTGATTCTCATCACGAGAACACGCCTTTTTAAGCCATTCATCTCTAGCACGAATTTGGGCGGTTCTTTCTTTACTCTCATTCATGGAAACACGCATAGCTTTCAAAGTTTCATCCATATTGATCTTGGGAGGAGCACATATCACTTTCAAAGCATCAATATCAAGAGATATTATATCAACGCTCCTAGCCAAATCATCAATTTTGAGTAGTTTTTCTTCTATGGACGCATTGAAAATCTTTTGCGAGTTGATAAACTCTTTAATATTACTCTCTAGATCAGAGGGTAATTTATTGTAATTTCCATGAGCATTGTTGTAGGAATTGCCAAAGTTATTAGAGGGATTACTAGGAAAATGCCTAGGAATATAGTTACCTCTAAAAGCATTGTTGTGGCCCAAATTATTCCTACCAACAAAATTAACGTCCAAGGTCTCATTGCTACTCTCTATCAAGGAAGGCAAAGACATATCATTTGGATCTAAAGGAGCACCTTTACTAGCAAATAATTTCATTAACTCATCCATTTTAGCACTCAAAGAGTTAATTTCTTCTATAGTGTGCACTTTTTTACTAGTAGGTGACCTTTCAGTGTGCCACTGAGAATAGTTTGTCATGATATTGTATAGGAGTTTTGTGGCTTCTCATAATGTGATTTCCAAGAAAGTTCCACCGGAGGCGGAGTCCAAGATATTTCTAGAAGCAAAATTCAAACCAGCATAGAAGATTTGTATAATCATCCAAAGACTCAAGTCATGAGCGGGACAATTTCTAATCATCAATTTCATTCTCTCCCAAGATTGTGCAACATGTTCATGATCTAGTTGCTTAAAATTCATGATATCTTTACGGAGAGAGATAATCTTAGCCGATGGAAAATACTTGGATATATAAGCATCTTTGCACTTGTACCAAGAATCAATACTATTTTTGGGCAAAGATGAAAACCAAGTTTTTGCTCGATCTCGCAATGAGAACGGAAATAGCTTCAATTTTATCACATCATTATCCACATCTTTCTTCTTTTGCATATCACATAACTCAATGAAGGTATTAAGATGGGATGCGGCATCTTCACTAGGAAAGCCGGAGAATTGCTCTTTCATAATAAGATTCAGCAAAGCACCGTTGATTTCATATGATTCCGCACTAGTGGCAGGAGCAATCGGAGTACTAATAAAATCATTATTATTAGTATTCGAGAAGTCACAAAGTTTGGTGTTTTCAGTCATGGTGACTTCAGCAACATACAAGCACACAAGCGAACAGAAAGCAAGTGCAAAGAAAAGGGCGAACAAAAAAGGCAAATATTTTTTTGTAAATTTTTGTTTTCAGAAGTGGGTGAGTGGAAAACGAGAGGAAAAAAAGTAAATGCAAGAGATGAGTTTGCGACGGTTACTTGGATAAGCTTCACATAGGATAATCCCCGGTGCCAGAGATTGACACGTTGGAGGAAGACTATTCTTGACTTGATGCTCCCTGGCAACGGCGCCAGAAATTGGCACGTTGACGGGAGACTATTCTTGACTTGATCCTCCTCGACAACGGCGCCATAAATTGGCACGTTGATGGGAGACTATTCTTGACTTGATCGTCCCCGAGGGCCCCACAAGCCTGCTAGGCGTGGCCAGGGGGCGTGCCTCCTGGGCTTGTGGGCTCCTCGCTCCACTCCTCCTGTTGATTCTTGCGCCAGTATTTTTAATATATTACAAAAAAATCCTCGTAAATTTCCAGGTCATTCCGAGAACTTTTATTTCTGCGCAAAAGCAACACCATGGCAATTCTGCTGAAAACAGCGTTAGTCCGGGTTAGTTCCATTCAAATCATGCAAATTAAAGTCCAAAACAAGGGCAAAAGAGTTTGGAAAACTAGATACGACGGAGACGTATCAACTCCCCCAAGCTTAAAGCCTTGCTTGTCCTCAAGCAATTCAGTTGACAAACTGAAAGAGACAAAAGAAAAGCTTTTACGAACTTTGTTTGATCTTGTTGCTGTAATTATGTCTAACTCATATTCAGATTTTCTCCAAGATCATAAGCTAACCACATAAGCAATGACATTTAGGTCTCAAGATAAACTCATATCAATGGCATAATCAACTAGGGAGCAATAATAATGAGTTTCAAATGTCAACACTTCAATCAAAACAATCATAACACAATATGAACAGGTGGTATCTCGCTAGCCCATTCTGAGACCGCAAAACATAAATGCAAAGCACCTTCAAAGACCAAGTAATTCATGGCAAAGAAGATCCAGTCACAGTCATACTCAATAACAATTAATTGCAAAGCATAAAAATGACGGAGGTGCTCTCTAATTGGTGCTTTTATAAGAAGAGGATGACTCAACAGAAACATAAATAGATAGGCCCTCCGTAGAGGGAAGCATTGCTTTGCAGAGGTGCGAGAGCTCAAGCTTTGAAGACAGAGATAAACAATTTTGTGTGGCATGCTTTCATTGTCAACGCGATGACCAAGAGTTTTCACCATCTTGCATGCTACACATACTATAGGCGGTTCCCAAACAGAAAAGTAAAGTTTTGACTCCCCCAGCACCAATCAATCACACTCACGACTAGCCGAATACTCGGGTGCCGTCCATACCAACAACAATTCAGGGAGTTTTGTTTGCAATTAACTTTTTGATTTGAGCATGGAACTGGGCATTCCATTTACCGGCCCGTTTCTCGTGAATGATAGTGAATAAACACATATCGAGGATAACATGCCTAGCATGGAACATACTGATCACCCTTTGTCACCACATGAGCGGTTCGGGCATGCAAAACAGATTATTACTTGAAGGTTTAGAGAGTGGCACATGCAAATTTACTTGGAATGACAGGTAAATACCGCATATAGGTAGGTATGGTGGACTCATATGGAACAAGTTTGTGTTTATGGAAGTGGATGCAAAAGTAGTATTCCCGCTTAGTACAAGTGAAGGCTAGCAAAAGACTGGGAAGCGACCAACTAGAGAGCGACAACAGTCATCAATATGCATTGAAATTAACCAACATTGAGTGCAAGCATGAGTAGGACATAAATCACCATAAACATGAATATCATAGAGGCTATGTTGATTTTGTTTCAACTACATGCATGAGCATGTGCCAAGTCAAGCCACTTGAATCATTCAAAGGTGGATACCATCCTATCATACTACATCATAATCATCTCAAAATTCATGTTGGCATCCAAGACAAACCATTATAAGCTCCTAGCTAATTAAGCATGGCATCAGAAACTATGATCTCTAAGTTGTCATTGCAAACATGTTTCTCTCACAACTAAGCTGAATTAGGAACGATGAGCTAGTCATATTTACAAAATCAAAATAGATCGAGTTCATACCAGCTTTTCCAGGCTCAGCCACTTCATCATAAGTCGTCATTATTGTCTTTCACTTGCACGACCGAATGATGTGAATCAAAATAAGAGTGCTCGTGCATTGGACTACGCTGGAATCTGCAAGCAACCACAAAGGAGAAGACAAAGTAATATGGCTCTTGACAGATAAACACATATGCATGCGAGAGCCACTAAACATTGTAACTATGGTCTTCTACCTTGACCCAAATAAAAAGAACAACGGGAAATCTTTTTGGGTTTTCTCAATCAAAACACACACACAAGAAGAAACCGTGAAAAAGAAATAAACTAGCATGGATGATACAGTGGCAAGGTGTGAACACCGACTATCAAAGTGAAAGTGTGAGCATGAATATAAAGTTGGTGCGAAACACGTACTCCCCCAAGCTTAGGCTTTTGGCCTAAGTTGGTCTACTCCCAAGGAGGGAAATAACCGTGTCCGGGGTACTCCGGAGTGTACCGAGGGTGCCACTGCTGGGTGAGCTCCTATGGCTCCCACTGATAAACCGGCGTCTTGTACTCGACTCGTAGCTCAGGCACGGGCGCCTGTGGTGGCGCTATGCCCCAATATGCGTAGATGTCCGAGGCCATAATAATGTACCTGCCTAGATGAAGATTGAAGAAAGAAGGAGCCGGCAAAGTAATAATCTCACGAGTACCCTGACTAAATACCAGGTTATAAATCATCCTCTTATTTATATCTTTATCAAGAAAGTCATGGCGAACCATGCTATCATAATCTAGATATCTCTCAGGAAGAAGAATATCTTCTTCCTCGTGTAGCCTAATAGGTATCTCAAAATGTATCGCAAGACATGTAGCATAGATACCTCCATAAACAACGCCTTTCGAACGGTTCGTGTTCAACCATTGAGACACTATAGCGCCCAAGCTATAAGTTTTATCATTATAAAGGGCTTCGCGCAAAACCGCAAGATCTGGGGAGCTGAGAGGTCCAGCTTTCCCATAGCCGATCAAACATTTTCCCACGAATAATGAGAAGTACCGAAGCACGGGCAAATGTATGCTAGCAACTCTAGCGCAAGATACTCCTCTCTCCTCTCCTACAACAATAGTATCAACCAAAGCCTCCTAGTCCCGTGGACGAGGTTCACGAATATCCCCAACATAAGGTAATTTGCAAACATTCCACAAATCCTGAAGTGACATGCGTTGGGGGATATCATATAACTTGAACTCAACCATAGGAAGACTCTTCCTTGGATAGAAGTTAAAGCTTTGCACGAAAAAATTAGTGAGGAGGAGGTATTGTGGACACTTATCTTCAACAAATGCGGTAAGGCCTGCGTTCTCCACCAAGTAATAAAAATCCTCATAAAGACCGGCGGCACGTAAGAACACATCGCTTGGTCACTCGCACGTTCGAACTTCTGCAACTCGAGGGACCGGATACTTGGGTTTCTTCTTCTCATTTTCATCATCTTTGGGTCACGGCTTGAAGAGCCTCTTAGGAACCTCCTCATCTTTTCCCTTTTCTTTCTCTGAAAATTTCTGAAATTTTTAGACTCAAAGGAAAAGTGAACAAGGCTCAACGAAACTCATAGCAACTACTCCTACAAGTGCCTAGAGGCCATACCATGCATCAAAACTACTTGGGACCAGCTAAAATCAGCATGCAAAGCTCAAGAACAGGGTCACCAAGGCAGCAATAATACACAACGAATAAGGCACTAGAGCAAAAACTAATTGGACCAATGGAGGATTCACATACCAAGGAACAATTTCCCCAAAACAGTTTGGTGAATGGGGCTTTGTACAAGGAGATCGAAAATCGCAGCAAGAAGAGCAAGAACACGAGTTTGAGCTGTGGAATGAATTTTTTTGGAGGTAGGAGAAGGAGATGGGAGCTGGAATAAGTGGAGGGGCCACATGGGCCCCACAAACCTGGTAGGCGCGGCCAGCGGGGTGCCCGCGCCTCATAGGCTTGTGGCCCACTAGTGCATTCCCCTGACCAGTCCTCCGTCTCAGAATTTTTTAAAAATTCCAGAAAAAATCATACTTTACTTTCAGGGCATTTGAAGAACTTTTATTTTCAAGACACTTTTCTAAGGGACGCAAAAAGCAGAAAACAGGAAAAACTAAAGCTAAATCTATCATTTTTCTTCTAAACAAGACAAAGTAAAAGTTGAGAGCAGACGGTTGTGACTCCTAGATTCATCCATCTCATGGTTATCAAAAGAAATCCGTCAATGAGGTTGATCAAGTCTCCTTGACAAAAAAAATTGAATCACATAAAACTGGAGAATTTTCGAATAATCACTAGGTTACCTGAATGGGGATGTGCATATCCCCAACAAGTAAGTCATACTTCATCTTGAGAGTAGGTATAGGGCATTCAAAGCTTCCAATAAGGATTGATGAAGTTTTTTCAATAGCATTGATGCAATGTACAAGATATTGTTTCTTCGTAAAATGCACCGTATGCTTATTACCATTGACGTGGAAAGTGACATTTCCTTTGTTGCAATCAATAACAGCCCCTGCAGTGATTAAAAAGGGTCTTCCAAGGATGACCGCCATGGCATCATCCTCGGGAATATCCAGAATAACAAAGTCCGTTAAGATAGTAACGTTAGCAACCACAACAGGCACATCCTCCCAAATGCCAATAGGGAAATCAGTTGATTTGTCGGCCATTTGCAGAGAGATTTCAGTGGGTGTCAACTTATCCAGTTCAAGTCTACGATCAAGAGAGAGAGGCATAACACTAACACCAGCTCCAAGATCGCATAAAGCAGTTCTAACGTAGTTGCCTTTAATGGAGCAAGGTATAGTGGGTACTCCGGGATCACCTAGTTTCTGAGGAGTTCCACCCTTGAAGGTGTAATTGGCAAGCATGGTGGAAATCTCAACCTCGGGTATCCTCCTCTTATTAGTCACAATATCCTTCATGTACTTAGCATAAGGGGACATTTTGAGCATATCTATCAAACGCATTTGCAGAAAGACAGGTTTAATCATTTCAACAAATCGCGCAAAATCCTCATCATCCTTTTTCTTGGATGGTTTGGGAGGAAAGGGCACAGGTTTCTGAACCCATGGTTCCCTTTCTTTACCATGCTTCCTAGCAATGAAGTCGTTATTATCGTATCTCCTATTCTTAGGTTGTGGGTTATCAAGATCAACAGGTTCAATCTCCACATCCTTATCATTGCTAGGTTGAGCATCATCATGAACATCACTATCGATATTATCACTAGGCTCATGTTCATCACCGGATTGTGTTTCGGCATCAGAAACAGAGACATCAGTTGGATTCTCGGGTGTAACAGCAACAGGGTTGCTAGCATGCAAGTTCCTATCATCTTTTTTTTCTTCCTAGGATGACTAGGTGCATCAGTGCTAACTCCTTGAGAATCTTGTTCAATTCTCTTAGGATGACACTCAGGATACAAAGGTTCCTGGGTCATTCTACCTCCTCTAGTGACGACTCTAACAGAATTGTCATTCAACTCATTGTGCAAGTCATTTTGAGCCTTAAGTACTTGTTCTACCTGAGTGGTGACCATAGAGGCATGTTTACTCAAAAGCTTAAGATCATTGGCGTTTCTATCCACACAAGCACTTAAATGACTAAGCAGATGAACATTCTGTTCCAATTGTCTACTAACATAATCATTGAAACTTTGTTGTTTGCCAACAAAGTTATGAAATTCATCCACGCATAAACTAGCAGGTTTATAAAAAGGAATATCACTCTCATTGAACCTACGAAGAGAAATTACCTCAACTACCTGTGTCGGGTTATCAAGACCATGGATATTTTCCATAGGTGGTAGATTTTTGACATCTTCAGATTTAATGACTTTCTCTTTCATAGATTTCTTAGCTTCTTGCATATCTTCAGGACTGAGGAATAGAATACCTCTTTTCTTAGGAGTTGGCTTCGGAGGTGGTTCGGGAATAGTCCAAGCATTCTAATTGCACAAGATATTATTCAATAGAATCTTAGCTTGTTCCACAGTTCGTTCCGTGAAAACACAACCGGCACAACTATCTAGGTGGTCCCTAGAAGCATCGGTTAGTCCATTATAGAAGATATCAAGTATTTCATTCTTCTCAAGAGGGTCATCAGGCAAAGCATTCAGCAGCTGGACAAGCCTCCCCCAAGCTTGTGGGACACTCTCTTCTTCAACTTGCACAAAGTTGTATATTTCCTGCAAGGCAGCTTGTTTCTTATAGGTAGGAAAATATTTCTCAGAGAAGTAGTAGATCATATCCTGGGGACTACGCACACAACCAGGAGCAAGAGAAGTGAACCAAGTCTTAGCATCACCCTTTAGCACGAAAGGAAACAGCTTAAGGATATAGAAGTGGCGAATCTTTTCCTCGCTCGTGAATAGGGTGGCTATATCGTGCAACTTAGTAAGATGTGCTACAACCGTTTCAGACTCATAACCATGAAAAGGATCAGATTCGACCAGAGTGATTAACGCGGGGTCGACAGAGAATTCATAATCCTTATCGATCACAAAGATAGGCGAAGTAGCAAACTTCGGGTCATATTTCATCCTAGCGTTCAGAGATTTTTCTTTCCAGTTACGCAATAATTTCTCAAGATCATAGCTATCCTTACAAGCAAGAAAGTCCTTTGCTATCTCTCCCTCCGTAACATAACCCTCAGGTATATCAGGCAATTCATATCTAGGAGAGCTAGTTCTAACAGGTGAAATAGCAGGTTCTACTTCAATAATCTCAGCAGTTTCAGAAGTATCATCACATTCAGCAGCAACACTAGCAATTTGTGCATCAAGGAATGCACCAAGTGGCAAAGCAGTATCAAGCAAAGCATCATCACAAGCATCATGGATAGCAGAAGTAGCATCATCAAGCACAGGCGACATATCAGAATTTCTAGTAGGAGGTGGTGTCGCAAACTTACTCATAACTGAAGGTGAATCAAGTGCACTGCTAGATGGCAGTTCCTTACCTATCCTCGTAGTTGAGGGCAAGACTTTAGTTTTTTGATCTCTCGGATTCCTCATAGTGATCAATAGACGTAAATCCCAAGTGACTCAGAGGATAGTGCTAGGACTCCCCAGCAAAGGCGCCAGAAAATAGTCTTGATAACCCACAAGTATAGGGGATCGCAACAGTCATCGAGGGTAGAGTATTCAACCAAAATTTGTTGATTCGACACAAGGGGAAACAAAAGAATATTCTCGAGTATTAACAGTTGAGTTGTCAATTCAACCACACCTGCAAGACTTAGTATCTGCATCAAAGTATTAGTAGAAAAGTAGTGTGATAGCAACAGTAGCAATGGTAACAGTAGCAGCAGTGACAGCAGTAGCAGTAACAGTAGCAGCAGTGACAGCAGTAGCGGCAAAGTAACGCAGCAAGGACCATTAGGAAAAACTCATAGGCGTTGGATCGGTGATGGATAATTATGCCGGATGATATTCATCATGCAACAGTTAGAACATGGGGAGATATCTAACTAGCTCCAGTTCATCAATGTAATGTAGGCATGCATTCCGTATATAGTCATACGTGCTTAGGGAAAAGAACTTGCATGACATCTATTGTCCATCCCTCCGTGGCAATGGGGTCCTAATGGAAACTACATGATATTAAGGTTCTCCTTTTCATAGAGAACCGGAACAAAGCATTAGCACTTAGTGAATACATGAACTCCTCATACTATGGTCATCTCCGGGAGTGGTTCCGGCTATTGTCACTCCGGGGTTGCCGGGTCATAACACATAGTAGGTGACTACAACTTGCAAGATAGGATCAAGAACACACATATATTGACGAGAACATAATAGGTTCAGATCTGAAATCATGGCACTCGGGCCCTAGTGACAAGCATTAAGCATGGCAAAGTAGTAGCAACAACAATCTCAGAACATAGTGGATACTAGGGATCAATCCCCATCAAAACTAACTCGATTACATGATAAATCTCATCCAATCTGTCACCGTCCAGCAAGCATACGATGAGATTACTCACGAATGGTGAATAGCATCATGGAATTGGCGATGAAGGAAGGTTGGTGATGACGATGGCGACGATTTCCCCTCTCCGGAGCCCAGAACGGACTCCAGATCTGCCCTCTAGAGGAAGAACAAGTGGTGGCGGCGCCTCCGTATCGTAAAACGCGATGAACTCTCCTCCTTTATTTTTTTCCAAACGAAAGGGACTAAATAGAGCTGGAGTTGGAGGCGGCGGAGCCTCGAGGGCCCCACAATCCTGCTAGGCGCGGCCAGGGTGCGCCTCGTGGGCTTGTGGGCTTCTCGCTCCAATCCTCTGGTTGATTCTTGCGCCAGTATTTTTTATATATTCCACAAACAATCCTCGTAAATTTCTAGGTCATTCCGAGAACTTTTATTTCTGCGCAAAAACAACACCATGGCAATTCTGCTGAAAACAGCGTTAGTTCGGGTTAGTTCCATTCAAATCATGCAAATTAGAGTCCAAAACAAGGGCAAAAGAGTTTATTGGGGATCGCAACAGTTTTCGAGGGTAGAGTATTCAACCCAAATTTGTATATTCGACACAAGTGGAAACAAAAGAATCTTCTCGAGTATTAGCAGTTGAGTTGTCAATTCAACCACACCTGAAAGACTTAGTATCTGCAGCAAAGTATCAGTAGCAAAGTAGTGTGATAGCAACAGTAGCAACGGTAACAGTAGAAGTGACAGCAGTAGCAGCAAAGTAATGTAGCAAGGACCAGTAGGAAAAGACTCGTAGGAATTGGATCGGTGATGGATAACTATGCCGGATGACATTCATCATGCAACAGTTATAACATGGGGAGGTATGTAACTAGCTCCAGTTCGTCAATGTAATGTAGGCATGCATTCCGTATATAGTCATACGTGCTTAGGGAAAAGAACTTGCATGACATCTAGTGTCCATCCCTGCCATGGCAGCGGGTTCCTAATGGAAACTACGGGATATTGAGGTTCTCCTTTTAATAGAGAACCGGAAAAAAGCATTAGAACTTAGTGAATACATGAACTCCTCATACTATGGTCATCTCCGGGAATAGTTCCGGCTATTGTCACTCCGGGGTTGCCGGGTCATAACACATAGTAGGTGACTACAACTTGCAAGATAGGATCAAGAACACACATATATTGACGAGAACATAATAGGTTCAGATCTGAAATCATGGCACTCGGGCCCTAGTGACAAGCATTAAGCATGGCAAAGTAGTAGCAACATCAATCTCAGAACATAGTGGATACTAGGGATCAATCCCCATCAAAACTAACTCGATTACATGGTAGATCTCATCCAACACATCACCCTCCAGCAAGCCTACGATGAGATTACTCACGAACGGTGAAGAGCATCATGGAATTGGAGATGAAGGAAGGTTGGTGATGTTGATGGCGACGATCTCCCCTCTGTGGAGCCTAGAACGGACTCCAGTTCTGCCCTCCAGAGGAAGAACAGGTGGTGGCGGCGCCTCCGTATCGTAAAACGCGATGAACTCTCCTCCTTTATTTTTTTCCAGACGAAAGGGACTAAATAGAGCTGGAGTTGGAGGCCGCGGAGCCCCGAGGGCCCCAGAAACCTGTTAGGCGCGGCCAGGGGGGCTCGCGCCTCCTGGGCTTGTGGGCTCGTCGCTCCACGTCTGCGGTTGTTTCTGGCACAAGTATTTTTTATATATTCCACAAAAAATCCTCGTAAATTTCCAGGTCATTCCGAGAACTATTATTTCTGTGCAAAAACAACACCATGGCAGTTCTGCTGAAAACAGCGTTAGTCCGGGTTAGTTCCATTCAAATCATGCAAATTATAGTCCAAAACAAGGGCAAAAGAGTTTGGAAAAGTAGATACGACGGAGACGTATCACTTCGCCGTTGTCCCCGCCATCTCCCTTGTCACCGGCAGTTTCCCCGTGGTATCTAAGATGTGGACGAGGATGCTGGTGCCTCCCTTGTTCCATTCCCATTGCTAGGAGAGGCTGAAGACTTCCCTGGCATCGTCTCCGCCGTCGCCATCGCGGAGCGGCTGCAGCTTCGACGTGACTTCGTCTCGCCTCTTCTTCCTCTCCATCGAGCGCATTCATCCTCGTCGTCATGCCAGGGTGAGCCGCATCCCCTGCTCCCCTCTCTCGAGCATAGAAAGGCCTCTCGATGCGCATGCTCGCTCGTCGGTGTTGCTCCTGTCGCATGGGCACCTGAAGCAGCTTCGGCTGCATCAAAGAGCGCAGCCGCGCGTGTAGCAGAGCAGCTGCAGCATAGCGGCGCAGCCGCAGGCACAACAGCCTCAGCATAGCAACCTCATCGCGTAGCAGCAGGAGCCGTTGCCGCACGTCGTCACCGCGGTTTTGTGGCAGCGCAACTCGAGGGGCCTCAACCCCAGCTAGTGCCACGGGAATGGTGCCCCCATGGCCTCCGCATCCCTTGCTGGTAGCTCCCCATTGTCGTTGTCACCTCCTCGCTCGCCGGCGTCGTTTCCTCCTCCTCTGCAGTTCGGTCTAGAGGTAGAAGAATGTCCGTGGCCTTAACGTAAGGGGAGCCGAAGCTCTTTGGGTTCAGACTCCCCCTCCTAACCAAGTGGTGTGAGCGTTGTGCCCTACCAGGGAGGTCGTGGGTTTGAACCCCGTGACCCTTTTTATTTTAGGTGCTAGTAGTGTTGTGTGTGCTGTGTTGAGTGTTGTGTGTGAGTGTGTGGGTGACAGTGGGCCACACGGGCCCACATGTCATCTAGTCAGGGGGCCCTGGCCACTGCCAGGTGGGTCCCCCTCCTTACTAATTATTTCCTGTTGTATTTTTTATTGCTTGTATTTATTTTTTGATAAAAATGAATAATTCAATTTTTGGAAATGTCCATATTTGTACTTGCCAAATTGGGCAGGCCCAAGAAGAGCCTTGTCCTTAATATAGTCATAGTTTGATTCTGTGCATTTTTCTTTCCTTGTTTGTGGTGTTTTTCTGAATGCAAACATGATAGTATAATATATGGATTTGGGGTAGAAAATCCCATAGAATCCAATGGTGTTACTAGAATCTCGTTTTGAGCATTTCTGTAGAAAGTATCCTTGTGGTGAGGAGGCAATAGTTTTATCTGTGTAGGGTGGTGATGTGCATGGTTAGAGGTTGTGCATACATGCATCATTATGTTTGTGTCATCATTTTCTTACTAGTGTTTATTTCCTGCTTCTTTCTTTTGGGTAGCTCCCGGGACCGGGAATGAGTTCGAAGAGACCGGTGAGTTCGTGCAGGAAGATCAGGATTAGTTCCACTCTGGAGAAATCAGAGACAAGATGATCGTGACCTTGACACTGTTTCTAGCTTTGTTTTGCTTAGTGTTACGTTTCCTTCGTTACATCTCTGCTGCCTACCACATGATATATAGGCCATCAAACATTGCCATGAAACCTCAAACACCTCCCCTCCTAGCAAATATTGTTTGGCAAAGATAGGCTTGCTCAACCACTAATTGTTAGCGTTGCTAGTTGTAGGTGCCAGCCGGTCCATGTGATAACATGGGAATTTGATATCATCATAAATTATCTGCTATTTAGTTAATGCACCTATATACTTGGTAAATAACGGAAGGCTTGCCTTTTGCCGGGTGATTTGTTCCGCTGTTGCGCCTTAGTTTCGGCTACTAGTGTTTTATTCCATAACTGAGCGCTCCTAACACGTTCGGGGTTGTTATGGGGACCCCCTCGATAAATCGTACAGTGTTAAAACTTGTGTGGCAGGACCCAACTTTGGTTTCAATTTGCTAATAACTTAATAAAATGGATAGGGAATAGCTACACCGAGGAAGTTAATCAACCCCCGGGCTAGTGCTCCTCATGAGTGTTGGTCCACCAACCTAGCAGTCGGCGGCGCCACCTCGGGGCAACTCGGGTCGTTTGGCTACCGTCTACTATGCATAAACGGTTGCTTCCTCAGAACGAGATACACGACTCCTATCAGGTTCATCGACACACCGGGTGGTCTTGCCGGACTTGTCTTACCTTAGCGATATATCTCGCGCATTGGTATTCCGATGAGACTTTGGGTCTTCTCAGAGTTGAGGTTTTCCTCTAAGGAATCCGACGAGATCACGAGTTTCGTGGTAGAGGATTATTATGCGGCCTGTGGTAATTTGTGATGGACTAGTTGGAGCATCCCTGCAGGGTTTAATATTTTGGAAAGCCGTACCCCCGGTTATGTGGAAAACATGGATATTCCCGAGGACTATAGGCGCATGGTCGTGATCGTGGGACTAGCAAGATGGGATAACATGATTTTGCCGTTTATCTTGTCCGTAGTCGGACCCTTTCTTATGTTTGAATAATTAATGCCTGTGTGGATTGTAATTTAGCATGTGGCGAGTGTAAGCCAAATCTTATACTCATCTCTCTATTTATGTAATGGCAATGTTATCCAGCTTGCGATACGCTTAGATGCGACCCTTTCCCTTTTTGAGGCCTCACCCCAAGTAAGGAAAGTGTCGCATCTTGGTCGTTACACGGAGCTAAAACTTTAGTGGGACCTACTACCTCCAAGCAAGCAAAGAAGGACTATTGCTGACCACAAGAGATAATCTGGATACGCTCCCTGCATTCAGATGTTGATGAACTCCAAGGTTGGGAAGAACATGTATCTACTTGATCGTCAACACCTTCCACTCAAGCCAGAACACGAGGACCATGTTGTGGTGATGGATCCTAGTCATCCCACATCAGCTACTACACATACTGAGTTAGAGGTTGAGGCCGAGGCAGAGGCAGCCGTAGCCACTAGTGCTCCAGTGATCAGACCCAAGGGTGATCCAATGGCGTTTCTTATCAGCACAATCCAAGGGATGGAGAAGAACATCAAAGATATTCTACTTAATCAGGAGAGTCTTGGGAGGATTGTGGAAACCAAGTTTCATGACGTGCATATTAAGGTGATTGAGTTGAATACAACATTCAACCAGTTGAAGCAGGAGGTTGATGCAGTGCCTAATCCTAGCTCCAATAGTGATGATGATGATAGCCCTTCTCTCCAGACTTCCACTCACATGATAACTCAAGCTAGATCTGCTGTCGTGCCAGTTCCAGAGTCGAGACCTTCTTCATCAGCTCCTACACCTCCAGTGTATACGCGACCACCTCAGATGACATCAGCTGATGCCTTCGTTGATGCTCTCTTGTCAACTCCTTGAACAACTACTAGAGGAGATCGGGACCAAAGCTACGCTTAGCTGTATATCTTTGAACTTTTAGGTAACTTGTTGCCAAAGGGGGAGAAGTGGATTGATCATTAGGGCTGAGAGAGAGAGGTTCTTCTCTCTCTCTCTCTCTCTCTCTCTCGCTCTCTCTCTCTCTCTCTCCATCTCTCTCTCCCTCTCTCTCTCCCTCTCTCTCTCTCCCTCTCTCTCTCTCCCTCTCTTTCTCTCCCTCTCTCTCTCTCACTCTCTCTCCCTCTCTCTCTCCCTCTCTCTCTCTCTCTCTCAGCAGGATCAGACCAGGATCTAGACGTTGGAGGGTCTAGACAGGATCAGGCCGAGGATGCCAACCAAACATGTTTTAAACCCAACTTAGATCGTTGTTCTCTGAGTTAGACTATAAAACACGGGAGCTTGTATGCACCGCTCGCTGCGGCGAACAGCCGAGCAGACGCACAGGCACGAGTCCAACTGGGCCGGTCCATTAGTATAACACAGCTAAAATTCAGAAAAAGAGTGTGTTAGATAGGAGTTCCAAACGTTGGAGGGCCTAGACTAGGATCAGGCCCAGGATGCCAACCAAACAGGTTCTAAACCCAACTTACATCATTGTTCTTCGAGTCGGACCGTAAAATATGGGAGCTCCTATGCGCCACTCGTAGCGGCGAAAAGCCGAGCAGACGCGCACGGACGACTCCAACTGGGCTGACCCATTAGTATAACACAGCTAAAAATCTCTCTCTCTCTCTCGCTCTCTCTCTCTCGCACTCTCTCTCTCCCTCTCTCTCTCCCTCTCTCTCTCTCCCTCGCTCTCTCTCCCTCTATCTCTCTCTCTCCCTCTCTCTCTCTCTCCCTCTCTCTCTCCCTCTCTCTCTCTCTCTCGCTCTCTCTCTCAGCAGGATCAGACCAGGATCTAGACGTTGGAAGGTCTAGACAGGATCAGGCCGAGGATGCCAACCAAACATGTTTTAAACCCAACTTAGATCATTGTTCTCTGAGTCAGACTATAAAACACGGGATCTCGTATGCACCGCTCGCTGCGGCGAACAGCCGAGTAGACGCACACGCATGAGTCCTACTGGGCCGGCCCATTAGTATAACACAGCTAAAATTCAGAAAAAGAGTGTGTTAGATAGGATTTCCAGATGTTGGAGGGCCTAGACTAGGATCAGGCCCAGGATGCCAACCAAACAGGTTCTAAACCCAACTTACATCGTTGTTCTTCGAGTCGGACCGTAAAACATGTGAGCTCCTATGCGCCACTCGTAGCGGCGAAAAGCCGAGCAGACGAGCACGGACGACTCCAACTGGGCCGACCCATTAGTATAACACAGCTAAATATCTCTCTCTCGCTCTCCCTCTCTCTCTCTCTCTCTCTCGCTCGCTCGCTCTCTCTCTCTCCCTCTCTCTCTATCCCTCTCTCTCTCTCCCTCTCTCTCTCTCAACAGGATCAGACCAGGATCTAGACGTTGGAGGGTCTAGACAGGATCAGGCCGAGGATGCCAACCAAACATGTTTTAAACCCAACTTAGATCATTGTTCTCTGAGTCAGACTATAAAACACGGGAGCTCGTATGCACCGCTCGCTAAGGCGAACAGCCGAGCAGACGCACAGGCACGAGTCCAACTGGGCCGGCCTATTAGTATAACACAGCTAAAATTCAGAGAAAGTGTGTGTTAGATAGGAGTTCCAGACGTTGGAGGGCCTAGACTAGGATCAGGCCCAGGATGCCAACCAAACAGGTTCTAAACCCAACATACATCGTTGTTCTTCGAGTCGGACCGTACAACATGGGAGCTCCTATGCGCCACTCGTAGCCGCGAAAAGCCGAGCACACGCGCAAGGACGACTCCAACTGGGCCGACCCATTAGTATAACACAACTAAAAATCTCTCTCTCTCTCTCTCTGTCTCTCTCTGTCGCTCTCTCTCTCTCTCCCTCTCTCTCTCCCTCTCTCTCTCCCTCTCTCTCTCTCCCTCTCTCTCTCTCTCGCTCGCTCTCTCTCTCCCTCTCTCTCTCCCTCTCTCTCTCCATCTCTCTCTCTCCCTCTCTCTCCCTCCCTCTCTCTCTCCGTCTCTCTCTCTCTCTCTCTCAGCAGAATCAGACCAGGATCTAGACGCTGGAGGGTCTAGACAGGATCAGGCCGAGGATGCCAACCAAACATGTTTTAAACCCAACTTAGACCGTTGTTCTCTGAGTCAGACTAAAAACACAAGGGAGCTCGTATGCATCGCTCGCTGCGGCGAACAGCCGAGCAGACGCACAGGCACGAGTCCAACTGGGCCGGCCCATTAGTATAACACAACTAAAATTCAGAAAAAGAGTGTGTTAGATAGGAGTTCCAGACGTTGGAGGGCCTAGACTAGGATCAGGTCCAGGATGCCAACCAAACAGGTTCTAAACCCAACTTACATCGTTGTTCTTCGAGTCGGACCGTAAAACATGGGAGCTCCTATACGCCACTTGTAGCGGCGAAAAGCCGAGCAGACGCGCACGGACGACTCCAACTGGGCCGACCCATTAGTATAACACAGCTAAATATCTCTCTCTCTCTCTCTCTCTCGCCCTCTCCCTCTCCCTCCCTCTCTCTCTCCCTCTCCCTCTCCCTCTCCTTCTCTCTCTCTCTCTCTCTCTCTCTCTCTCTCTCTCTCTCTCTCTCGCTCCCTCGCTCCCTCGCTCCCTCGCTCCCTCCCTCCCTCCTCTCTCTCTCTCTCTCTCTCTCTCTCTCTCTCTCTCTCTCTCTCTCTCTCTCTCTCTCTCCCCCCCCAGCAGGATCAGACCAGGATCTAGACGTTGGAGGGTCTAGACAGGATCAGGCCGAGGATGCCAACAAAACATGTTTTAAACCCAACTTAGATCGTTGTTCTCTGAGTCAGACTATAAACCACGGGAGCTCGTATGCACCGCTCGCTGTGTCGAACAGCCGAGCCGACGCACAGGCACGAGTCCAACTGGGCCGGCCCATTAGTAGAACACAGCTAAAATTCAGAAAAAGAGTGTGTTAGATAGGAGTTCCAGACGTTGGAGGGCCTAGACTAGGATCAGGCCCAGGATGCCAACCAAACAGATTCTAAACCCAACTTACATCGTTGTTCTTCGAGTCGGACCGTAAAACATGGGAGCTCCTATACGCCACTCGTAGCGGCGAAAAGCCGAGCAGACGCGCACGGACGACTCCAACTGGGCCGACCCATTAGTATAACACAGCTAAAAATCTCAACAAAGAGTGCTGGATGCGAGGATGGAACAAGGGACCTGTGTGTTGCCTTTGCTTGAGCCTTGCTAGTGCAATAGATAACCTTTCTTTGTTTACTATGGCTCGCGAGGCTAAACGTAATGTAGATCCGAACATTTTGTAAAATTTAAAACGCGACCATTATTCTGAACAAAATATTTTTTGAAATGATCAATTTTCAAATTTGAGAAGAAAATATAAAAATCTTGAACAATTATTGAATATGTGATCAATTTTTTGATAAACTGAACACATTTTTGAAAATCACGAACATTTTTGAATATGTGAACAATTTTTGTTAGAGGGATTTTTTTTCAAACTCTGAACAGAAATTTGGAAACAAAAATATTTGTGTAATCCATGAACCATTTTTAAAACATGAACGAATTTCGAATTAGTGAACAAAATTATAAAATTGTGAACAATTTTTGAATTGTGAACATAGTTTGAAACATGAACGAACATTTTTTGAATTGTGAACAAATTTTGAAACCGCAAACATTTTTCAAATTTTGGACAAATTTGGAAACACAAACGAATTTAAAATTAGTGAACAAAATAATAACATTGTGAACACTTCTGAGTTGTGAACAAACTTAGAAAGCGCGAATAATTTACAAATTGTAAAGAAATTTTCAAAAGATAAAACAGGTAACGTCCACACGCCCGCACGTCCGGTCTCCTACCCCACGGTACCGCATGCACGCGTGACAGTTAGCACGCCCCATCACCTCCGAACATGTCCGACCCCTCTTTCATGTTTGTTTAACTAAAGTTGCCATGGTTGCTGAACTCTAGTTGCCATGTCTGAACAACTATAGTTATCATGGTTGCTCAACTGCAGTTGCTATGTCTGAACAAACTACAGTTGCTATCTCAGGTCAAGTGCAGTTGTCATTTATGAACAACTGCAGCTGTTGCCATGTATGACCTACTGCAGTTGCCATCTCAGGTCAAGTGCAGCTGTTGTCATGTATAGCCTGGTCTATTATAGTTGCCATGATTTGAAAGCTTTAGGAATTACCACCGACTAACACTAGACAGTTGCCATATAACACTTGAAAAACAAGGCAAAAATAATATCTTTAAGGTCCTATATGCTTCTAAGTACACTAGGAAGTTGTCACGGAAACACTACAAAAAAGACATGGCAAAAAAAACATATCCGAGTAAGAGAGAGAGAGTTGTCATCCGCTTACAAGCATACTAGGCAGTTACCGTGTACGGCTTAAAAAACATGATAACTGAGAGTTTGGGGTGTGGGAGAGGAGACGGGGTGACGATCGTGTGGGCATGTGGACGTGAAACACACGTGTGGGCGAACTGATAAACGTCCACACACGAGCTCATCTGCGTGCATGACACAGGCGTGTGGGCGAACTTTTAAACGCCCACACACCAACCCGTCTACGTGCGTGAAACGAACGTGTGGGCAACCGGATGAAATGCCCACATAGGAGCCCAGTCTTACGTGACACAGAAAATCTGACAAAACTTATCAAGATTCGTGGAACCACAAACGTACGACAATCCATGCGTGTGGGCAGTTTGCGAACGCCCAAACGTGTGGGCATTATCTTTTCAGCTAAAAAATGACATTAGAAAAAGAGAAACAGAAATTTAGAACATTTTTATGAAAGCAAGATTTTTTTTTTGAATTTCAAGAATAACTTTTCAAACATAAACTTAGTTTTAAAAAATAACCTTAGAAAAAAAGAAATAGAAAAAAATAGAATCAGAAAAACGAAAAAAAGAGAAAAAACGGAATAAACGAGAAAAAAATCTCCTTAGGCCTTGCTCGGTTTTTTCAAAATTGAAGGGGTTTGAAAGGGATTGGGAGGGATTAAATCTCTTACAAGTCAAATTTCATCTCAATCTCCTCCATTCCTCTTCAATCCCCTCCTCGGTGGGATTAACCGAACAAGGCGTTAGAAGGTTCCACAACCGGGATCGAAGCACAATAGATGCGATGCCCGGCGCATCGCTTGATCCTACTCTCTGGGCGTTGCTCCGACAACTTGCCGCAGCGAGCGTCCAATAGGACCTCCCGTAAGACACCTCATCACAACTTTGGAAAGAAGTCCGAATCCGTATCCATTTTAGGTTGACGCCGCAATCGCCTATATATTTGGCTACAGAGCAGTCCCAGTTGCCCAACGCGATAGTGAGATCATCGGTTGACGCGATGAAGCACGCGAGGGATGAAGCATCAACGAGCAGAACGGCTAACAAACGGACGAGGAACCAACACGCCCCGGCGCCGCTGCCGCTGTTACCGGATGAGATCCTAACCGAGGTCTTCGCTCGCCTGCCAGCCAAGTCGGTCGGCCGCTTCCGCTGCTTGTCAAGATGCTGGAACACGACGCTCTCGTCGCGCTCCTTCGCGGACCTCCACCTGGAGAGAGCCAACAAGCATCAGTCCGGCCCACCGAGGCTGTTCTTCACGATGGCGCAGTACCATTTCTACTCGTGGCACCACGGCGGAGCGGTGGAGCAGCTGACCGGTGTCCTCCCTCTCCCGCGACTAGCGCCAGACTGCGCTGTCCAGGTGCTCACCAAGCCCTGCCATGGCCTCGTCCTCCTCCGACGCTGGCCTTTCCACGGGCACTACGTGTGCAACCCATCCACCGGCGCGCTCGTGCTTCTTCCCGACAGCGGTATACCGCACAACCTGATGGGGCATCGCGGAGGCACCGTGTCCTACGGCCTGGGTTACGTCTCAACTACCAAGGAACACAAGGTGGTACGGCTGTTCTACCGGACTCGACGAGATGTGTCCATCACGACTTGCGAGGTCTTGTCGCTTAACGCGTCCACGCACTGGCGGCCAGCCAACGGACGGCCCCCGTCGTGCACCTTGCGGGAAGAGTCCACCGCTGCCGTCTTCTTCAATGGATACCTGCACTTTGTTCAGCAGGAAGGTCGATGCACGATCATCACTTTCGACGTCCGCCATGAGGTTTTCAGCTCATTGTTGCCGCCGCTCGGCCTAGAGAATGCTCTGTTCCAGGTCGAGCTGACAGTACTGGATGGATGCTTGTGCCTTCACTATGGAGAAGATCCTCTCAAAGACGGCCATTACCTTATCTGGCGGCTCAAGTGCTACGATGGAGGCGGGCAATGGGAGCAGCTCTGTTGCATCCAACGACAAGCTTGGCCCGAGGCTCTGCTGCGGTCAAACTGTCTCTCTCCGCTTGAAATATACAGTGGGGATAACGGACACAAGAAGATTATGTTTGCTACAGCTGCGTCGACGGTGTTCATAGTGGACATTGAAGGTGGTGGTGGAAGAGAACCGGAGATTCTACTATCGGCGCCGCCGCCGTCGGTGAAGATGGATAAGGCCATCATGGATAGCTTCATTAAGCACAAACCCCCTTATACCGTTGGTCTATTGGAAGAGAGCCTCGTGTGCATCGGCCGCACCCACGAGGAAATTATCTTCTCGTCGCCGTCAACAAAGGCTTGGTCAGATATCCTCAAATGGTTGCCCACACGCTCTATTGTTGCATTCACGTGCGCGTGCAGAGATTGGCGCGCAATCATTGAAAGTAATCGATTCATGCGTTTGCATAACCTCCATGCTAACCTCGGCAAAAGCCCTAGGGTCATGCTTTTGGACGCCTTCTTTGGTGGGGGGTTGTACTCTCTCGAAGGTTGTGGAAGGGAGCTACCCAAACTGCATGCATACTTGTTTCACGGTAAACGGTCAAGAGCGGTTTGTTCCAAACCTTGTCACGGTCTTGTTGGAGGCAGCTGCATTAACATGATGGGCCATTCCTTGGATTTCATATGCAATCCTGCCACGGAGTACTACAAGTACTTGGATACATATGTCGGTGAAGAAGATGATTCTTTTCTAGCAGGCAGGTTCGGACTGGGATATGACTCAAAGACAAACAAGCATGTACATGTGCGTTTTGCCTACATGGAGAGGAACGTAAGCACTCGGGATTACCAGCTGCAATGCTACATCCAGTTCACAGATGCCGAAATATGGAGCGCAGTCGACACTCCACCAAGGCCGGTGGCTGACATGCAGCCCGCCTATGCCGACGGTAAGCTCTACTGGATGGTAGATCCTAATCTTGGAAAAGTTCCCTCAAGGTGTGAGATATTGGCCTTCGATGTCGGTACGAAGGAATTTGAGGTAATGCAAGGGCCATCTCAATGCAACCGCGACCAAATCACATCCATCGTCGAGCTCCAAGGACGCATTTGCATTCTATGTTCAGATAAGACCATGAACGCCATTGACATATGGAGCGCGGAAGACAACTTTTGGTCTGTGGGGTGCCGGATAGAGCTTGGGGACAACTCACCGGAGTTTTCCTCGGATGAGGCAACTTTATTGGATGTTGATCCCAAGGATTGTAAACTGCTTATCAGCACAAGCAAGGCGTTAGGGTATTACGACCATAGGACTGGTACATTGGAGACCATTCATTATCTTGAGGAGGGCGAACATGGTATGAGGTTCCTTCCAGTACTTTGCCACGAGAGCTTGATTTGTGACAATATTCGACATGTAGGGATAATAAAATTCTCTCTTAGTTCGTAAATATATATAGGTGATGTGTTCTGACACTGACACAATTTCTGATAGTCACTTTTCGTACATATGTGTTAGTAGGAAGTATGATTTATCATGACATTATTTAACACAGTTATAATTAAGATTCCAATAATGGTGTTTTGTAGTTTAAGATTTTAGTGAGAACATGGAATCAGTCAAACTATTTGTCGCTCATAATATGCCACAACTAGGGACTTGTAAGAAACTAACACTAGTGGGGACAGGGCCTATAGTCCTGGCCCGTAAGGGGCTTTAGTCCCGGTTCCCCAACCGGGACCAAAGGGGCGGGACTAAAGGCCTAACCTTTAGTCCCGGCCCTGTTCCAAGCCGGGACCAAAGGCGCTCCATGTGGGCACCTCAGAGCGCTCTCAGGGGCAGGCCCTTTAGTCCCGGGTCTTAACACAGACCGGGACTAAAGAGTTTCTGCAGATTTTGTTTATTTTAGGGTTTTAGGGTTTTAGGGTTTAGGTGTTCGGGAGATTAACGTGATGCCTTGTTTGGTGTTCGGGAATTAGTTTTCATATAATTCTAAATAGAAATAATTATGCATATATATATATATATATATATAAGATTAACTTATCTTACAAGCAAGCATATATATACAATTATATGGAGATCTGAATTATCGGGACTAGAGCCTGTCTATTCGATTACATTGACCAACATCAGTAATGACACCTAGCTACACTAAATCGTCCTTTGTCATCTATAGCTTCCGTCCTCAGAAAGGTCGCAAGCTCCTCTGCAACAGCAATCGCGCGTTGCTCTGGTAGGGACTTCTCCCTCATGGTCGTGTACTATATAAGAAGAGGAGATGAATATGAATATCAATCATGATAACAAAGAATGACGGGTAAAAATAGAGGTGTGAATGTTCATTGCTTACGTCGTATCTGTGATCCTTGTGCTCAGAGGTGAACGTGCGAATGGTCTCGCAAACATAGTATCCGCATAGATGCGTCCCCCGTGGCTGCTGGTCGCACTTTACGAGAATAGAATATATATAATCAAAATAATAATCTAGCATCATAAATGTATTGAAAATAGAAGTATATCATACTACTACTTACCTGAGCCGCTCTAAAGGTCAGCTTCTCAGGCTCGATACCGGGAGTCACGCACTTGAACCGCTTCCAAACCCTGCCCGACAAGGAAAATGATTTGCTAAGTTTTTCATTAATTGATATATCAGAAAATCATCGAAAGAGACCGACAGAGCGCAAGAATGATTGAAATTACCCTTGGAACATGTCCTGCATGCTTTGGAACTGTTCCAAGGGTCTCGATAATGGGTCGAAGGCATCAACTCTTCCCTTATCAATTTGAATGTCCAACAGAATCCAATGGAAGCTGCAATATATATATATATATATATATATATATATATATATATATATATATATATATATATATATGTCAGTAACTTATCAATTACACTTATAAGTGAATGGACAGAACAGAGTAAAGACCCTCACCTGAAGTTGTATGGAAACAGTATGTGGTCACAGAAATTTTGATCTGTTAGAAACCTTAGAAGGTTTGCCTCCGTCTCCTTGGGTTTATCAGTTAGCGTCGCTATATGTATTTTATCTGGGTCACTAAACCCAACATTTAGGATATTCCTATTTTTACAATCCAGAATCTTCATTCTGCATAATAGAGTACAAGTTATATGTAGACAATGAATTGAAATGACTAAACAAGTTATATGTAGACAACGAATTGAAAAACCTACACACAATAGCAACTCATAAGCGATTTGTCGAGGGCGTCGGCATTGTACATCTGGAAGAGTTCATCAAAGTTGATATGGATTTCTTCGGGGCGGCCGTAGTACTCCCGTGGGACACTCACCATGATCATCGTTCTCCCATTCTTTGATTCACTTAAGTACCATGTATGCAAGTAACGCATATTTGTTGGGAGATCATCTTTGCTGACCAAAGGCGCTCCCATGACAAACTGTGGCTTAGGGGCTACCACAGCCTTGGGTAACCTGTCGTCTTGGGAAGCCAGAACGTCTTCATCCGGGATACCCCATTCATCCGCCCACTTCTTTGCTAATTCCAAATCTTGCCCCTGCACCAGAGGGGGGACATTCTCGGGTAACACCCTGAGGGGTGGGATCGACTGTTTGGCCTGTTGTCCAAGCTGAGGAACGTCTCATCTTTTTTTCTTGTAGTTGAACTTGATTTTCTCCCACTTGCACTTGCACGTGATCTGCTCTTTTTCACTTCCTTCTGCAATCTGTGTGTAGAGTCATCAGGCTTATGGTGTAAGTCATACTGTGATGGAAGGTTCGTGAAGTATTTTGCATATGCTATTTGCTTCTCGGTGTATTCTGGGCGGGGCTCGGGTTCCTTCTTTTTCATCTACGCATCATGATGTTCCTTTGCTATCCTGGCGTTTTCCTCGGCGGTACGATCATAAGGTCTGATAGGAAGATTAGCATGAGGTACCTTTGGGAGGGGTGACAGTTTGCGCTTTGGGGAGCTCTGTCGCTTAGAAATCATCGACGGAGCGTTCTTGCTGGCACGCTTCTGCTTAGTATCCGGAGCGGGCGGCGGCGGAGACGGACGACCCAAGTCCGGCGGCGGTGATCGAGATGGACTCGTGTTGTGCTGGCCGTCGTCATGTGGAGGGCTTGGAGGTGATGGAGGTGTAGGTGACCTGCGACGACTCGGAGGCGGTGTTGTCCTTGGGGCCGAGCCTAGAAGCTTGTTGTAGTTCTTGTCCCATAGGATGACTCCACCCAGTACTTCTCCGAGTGTCCTCTCATCTTCGGGTCCAGCTATGTCGAGCTCCATATCATGAAACCCCACCATGATTTCATCCACCCCGACTTTAGCAAAGCCAGCTGGAATCTCACGTCCATGCGAGCGTGCATCAGGGCCAGAAGGTAAAGCTTGTCCGACGGCCACCTTTATGGATATGTTCTTGAATTTCTGATGGAGTCACCATGATGTTGACTCCTTGATTCCATCCACGGGGTAGCCGGGACCGCCCTCTATCATTCTTCGTGCATTGTCGGGCGGGGCCTTAGATTCAGCCACGCTGCTTTTCTGCTTAGATGGGGCACCGGTAATATCGAGTGCAGGATCTTCCTGGCGCGCTAGTCCTCTAAGCTCCTCAATCTGCTTCTGTTGCTCGCTAATCCTGGCAAGCAACTGGTTGAACTTGTCATTCTCCTCGTCCTGCTGTCGCTTCTTTGCTCTCGATCGGCTTCTGTAAGTGTCTTGGTCTGTGGCAAACCCAAGCCACCACGGGTAAGAAGGACCGAAGCCTCGCGTTCGTCCTCCATGTTCGTCATTGCCGAGGACCAGTGTGAGCAAATCTTTCTCTCTATCTGCAGTGAACTGTCTTTTTCCCTCCTTAATTTCTTTCACTATCTTTTTCCAATTCTCCCTGGGTATCCTAAGACCGTCACTGCAGATGAGGTCCCCTGTTTCTTCGTCGTACGAACCACCATGCGCAAGGAACCAATTTCTTGCTCTCAATTCCCACTCATCACTGAGTGGTTCAGGTATGATGCCTTTAGCTAGCAGATCTTGCTCTTTCTTATCCCACTTTGGGATGGCAGTCTCATAGCCCCCTGGCCCCAGCTTGTGGTGATATTTCTTCTTGTCGGCATTTTTCTTGTTCTTTTTTGATAATGCCTGGGCATCTTCTGACTCCTTGTACTCTTGAAATGCCTTCCATTGATTCGCCTGCTTGGCTAGATACCCCTTGAATACTGGCACTTTCTTTGTCTTCAGATAGTTTTTCCATAGCTTCTTCTTCCAGCTACGGAACAGTTCGGCCATCTTCTTTAGAGTCCACTGCTTGACTTTGGCCCTCAGTTTTTTGTGGCGTCTTCATTCTCAATTTCTGGCAGGTTGAAATGTGACATGAGAGCATTCCAAAGATTATCTTTGTACCTTTCGGCGACATAGTCACTATCGGCTGCCCCTTTGCGCTTGTTCCACTCTCGAACGCTGATCGGGACGTGATCCCTAACGAGAACTCCGCATTGCTTCTTGAATGTGTCAGCAACATTCTTAGGAAGCTTGGGTTCGCCCGTAGGCAATATCACCTCAAAGGTGTAATGCTTCCGTGCATCCAACTTTCTAGTCGGGCCTCGTTTCGTAGCTTTGCTCGATGTGGAGGCCTAAGAGGGAGAAACATTCGTCAAATGAATGTATATGTATACAATATAGAGCTATCTCCAATATTTTTCACATATTACAAGTGATTGTCGAACTTCATATGTATACCTCACCGGACTTTATTATTTCTCCACTGGCTTCTCCATCAGGGGAGCTATCACCTTCTCCGTCATTGGACTTATCTCCTGCCCCATCAGCTTCATCTTCGTGTCGGTCGACCTCCATTCCATATCCAGAGGGGCTTAGATATGACGACGGAGATTCAACTGGTTCAACGTCGGGGCCGTCTTTGATTATATCTTCGAGAAGTTCTTCCTCTTCGAGGTTCCTGATATGTGGATCCATAATTCTGCAAAAAACTGACATTTGATTAACTAATAAACTAACAAACTATATAAGAGGGGTTGGAAACTTCGAAGTGTCGTTTTATATAGGAGGACCTTTAGTCCCGGGTCTTGGCTAGAACCTAAACTCTAAAATATGTCTAACGGATTCTCTTAACCTTTAAGGATTTAACAAAATGGCGACATTCTAGATGTATAGAAAGTGATCCTATTTTTCCTGATCTCATCTACCCTTCTATATGTCACATTGTCTAGTGTCAAAGGACTTTGTTGAACTTTGTACCAAAAAAGAATTATTCTATCAGGAACTTCGTTCCAAAACAACTTTAGTCCCGGGTCGTGGCTCCACCCGGGACTCCTAGATTTCTGCATAGTATTCAAAGTAGGAGTACTTTTCCAATTTGAGCATTCAATAAGCAAAACCAAATCGTAAAATAAAGTAGTATTCAAATTAGCATGCATTCAATTATAAGCAAAACTACATCATCTCTTTTGTCCGTACATCATCGAATATTATCACTAATACTCCTCGAATACTATCATACATATAGCATCACTGATATAGCTAGAACCGTAGCGCCCGACGGGTATCGTCGCGGGCGGTGGACACCCAAAGAGAAGGAACCATCACAGGATCATAGCTCCAGTGAGATCCCTGAAGAACCTGCGAGGTATGCCCGAACCTGCCCTCCAATGCAACCATGTAGCGACGGACGTGCTCATCCTCCTCGCTGACACGGTGACGTACCACCTCTGCGGTGTCCGGAAGCCTCGGCACCGTCACTAGCCCACGCGACCGCCACCAAACAAGGATCGGGTCAACAACGGGCTGGCTCCTCACCAACCTACGCCCCCCGTAAGGTAGCACCTCCCAATACCAGCCGGGCGGAGCCCAGTCCCGGACATGGCCCCTCTGATCAAGCACGTGTCCTCGGCCGAGTCGACGACGAGGATGCAGGATATGCATCGTAAAATGAACTAAAAAAATAAACTAGTTCTATTAATATTCTTACTAAAAATAAACTAATTGTATATATAGTAAAATAAACTATTAACACTTAAGCATATACATGTCACGCCCAAGATGCGACCCTATCCTCAATTTGGCATGAAGGCCTTGTCAGGGATAGAAGCGCATCTCACCGTGTCGCAAGAATGGATATCGTTACAAGTACATGTACTGAAAAGAAGAGGTATATAATAGAATTGGCTTACACTCGCCACAAGCTACATCAGAGTCACAGCAGTACAATACATATTCATCAAGAGTAAGAGCAGGGTCCGACTACGGACGAAAACAAACGACAAAATAAGAACGACGTCCATCCTTGCTATCCCAGGCTGCCGGCCTGGAACCCATCCTAGATCGATGAAGTAGAAGAAGAAGAAGCAACTCCAAATGAACAATCAACGCGTTCGCATCGAGTAACCTTTACCTGTACCTGCAACTGGTGTTGTAGTAATCTGTGAGCCACAGGGGACTCAGCAATCTCATTTCCAAAGGTATCAAGACTAGCAAAGCTTAACGGGCGAGCCATGGTTAAGTGGTGAGGTTGCAGCAGCGACTAAGCACATATTTGGTGGCTAAACTTATGAGTACAAGAAATAAGAGGGGGAAGATCTACGCATAACGGACGTGAACTACGAATGATCAAATGAATGATCCTGAACACCTACCTACGTCAGGAATAACCCCACCGTGTCCTCGATCGGAGAAGAAACTCACGAAAGAGACAATCGCGGTTACGCACTTAGTTGGCATATTTTAATTAAGTTAACTTCAAGTTATCTAGAACCAGTGTTAAACAAAGCTTCCACGTTGCCACATAACCGCGGGCACGTCTTTCCGAAAAGATTTAACCCTACAGGGGTGCTCCAACTAGTCCATCACAAATTACCACAAGCCGCATAGAAATCCTCAATCACGAAGCTCGCGATCTCGTCGGATTCCCTAGTGGAAAACCTCAACTCTGAGATTACCCAAAGCATCACCGGAATCCCGATGCACAAGATATTTCGTCAAAGGTAAAACTAATCCAGCAAGGCCGCCCGACGTGTCGACGATCCCGATAGGAGTCACGTACCTCATTCTCAGGACACTAGGAGAACCAAACCTCGGGTTGCCCCGCGGTGGCCCCGTAGTCTGCCAATTTGGACCAACACTCATGAGGAGCACTGGCTCGGGGGTTGATTAAATTATCCTCGGGGTCCGGAAATTCCCTATGCAATTTTATTAGGTGTTTAGGCAAATGTAGTACCAAAGTTGGGCCTTGCCAGACCAGTCTTAATCTAGAACGAATTATCAAGGGGGTCCCCATAACAACCCGATCGTGTTAGGAGCGCTCGATTATGGAACATAACACCGGTAGCCGAAAACTAAGGGGGCAAAGGTGGAACAAAACACCAGGCTAGAAAGGCCGAGCCTTCCACCTTTTACCAAGTATATAGGTGCATTAAATTAAATAGCATTTAATATGGTGATATAACAAGGAACCCATGCTTTCACATGGAAGCATCTGCACCTGCAACTAGCAACGCTATCAACAGGGTTAAGCAAGCAGTAACATAGCCAATCAGTGGTTTGCTAGGTTGAACAGGTTGAAGGTTTTCATGGCATTGTTGAGAGGCTGATATATAACATGTGCTAGGCAACGAGACATAATCGATAGCAACGGTAAAACTAGCATGGCAATGATAGTAATGGTATCTGGGGAAATGATCATCTTGCCTGAGATCCCGCTTGGAAGAAGAATGCCTCCGTGAAGCAGACGAACCGACGTAGACGAACGTGTCCTCACAATCCGACACGCTGCGGAACTCTATCGAGACGAAGCAAACCGGAAACACAAATCAACACACGATATTCACCACACGATGCACAACACAAATGATGCATGAGCAGCTGAAAACATGCAAGTCACGGCATGACAATCCACACAATCAAACACTACACATTAAGTAAAGTTCAATATGCAACGAGTTGCATATTGACGAAGCTCCACGTTAATTATTTAGTTCACTCCGGTTATTTACACGGCAATATTAATGTTGTCAAACATGCAAGAGGTGAAGCGTAATTAAACTACTTATCTAGGCACTTTAAATGAGATCGGAAATGACATATAGCACCTCCGAGATGACCTCACAAGTTAATTTACAATTCTGTACAGATCTGAACTACTGCATTTAATTTGTTGTTAAACAGCAAAAACAAATAGGTTCACGTGATTCTACGCGTCATGTCAAGCAATCTACACATAAAGATCATCTCCAACGGATCTACGGATCAAAAGTTACAAGCACCGCAAGATATGATGGCATGAATGCAAAATATGTGCAACGGTGCCTACGAGCACTTCAACACATGCAACCAGCAAGAGAAAATGAAACTACACGAGATTCTAAGCAAGTTTCATATAGGACATGTTCAAAACGGAGCTACGGTTCAACAACTACGGGCAAAACAAGAAATCACTAAAAACTGCCAAAATCAGCCACATAGCACTTTCTACGCCCCACAACTACGGATACACAACTCCGATATGCTCAAGCAAGGCATGGCACGGAAGAGGGTAAGAAGCACTACTACAAGAAACTAACAACAACTAGCATGGCAGCAAGGATCACTAGGAAAAGAAGACACAAAATGGCATCTCACGCACTATTTCAGACTTAGTGAAAATTACACCTCATGAGGGTGCAGTTTTCGATCTGAAGGAATATTGACAGCAGCAAAACCTATAGCTACAAGACTCCAAAAGTCATGAAAATTTACAGCATGCTAGAGAAACACAAGGGGTACAACTAACTTCATTGGACCAACCTCAAAAGAGCTACAGATCAAAAGGCACAAGCAAGACAAGACAACAACAAAATAATAACAGATTCCAGACTTAGAAATATTTCAGCACCTCCATATCAGCACTATTTCTAGCAACTTGAGGGCAAGCAAAACACACCTAAACATGCATTTCTATTGCAACCAAAAATACCAGGGGTTAGTCTAAACGCCCAAGAACAATTCCCTAGTTGACAACTTAAGCAAACGGGGCACGGAATAAATCCTACGTAATAAAAAAGAGGGCAACATGGCAAAATATCTCGCGAACTAACTTCCTCAAAAGCTAAAACTAATTGCACAGAAAAATCCCTCTACCCCGAAAACATATAAAATATGTGGGGTTGCACAACAAAATAATACCACACGAAAAAGCGAGAAAATAACCTATACACGGGAAAATAAACTACCGGCAAACCCTACAAGCAAAAATACAAATGACCGCTCTAAAATACATGGAAAATTAGTTCCTAAAACATGGGCATTTCTATTACGGCATCCGAGCAATTCGGGCACGCACGAAAAATAACTACGACAATAAACCTATCAAGACAGCACACTAAACTAGACATAGACACGTTACACAACGTCAAATAAATATACAAATTGTGAAATCATGTTCTACTCGCAAAACTACGCCAAAACCATATAAAATATGCCTCGTTCCGACTTAGGGATAAAAAGTTACGGGCATTTTAATATCGTCATATTTCTGGAATTTATAATTAAATTCCGAAAATCTAAATAGCTAACGGGCCGTCACATGGGCGCAGAATACTATCCAGAGCACGGGGCAGGGAATAGAGTACAGGGGGCTCACCTTGGGGGGGGCTCTTGGGCCGGTCGGAGGCTGCAGCACACTGGGCCTCGTGGAGGAGGCAGACCGAGGCGGTCGTGGGCCGACTCGGGGGCGATGCGGGAGGCGGTCGAGGAGCGGTTGCCACCGCGGTGCTCGTCCCTCCTCGTCCAGATCCTGATCGGGACCGAGAGGAGGCGGCGGATGGCGCTGGAGCTCGCTGGCTGGCTCGATGCGCAGGGGAGAAGACCGGGACGGGCCGGCGGCTGGCCAGATCTGGCTCCTCCGGGAGGGGCGGCGCGGGAGCTGCCCGACCTGGACCCGACGGGGCAACGAGCGGGAGGAACGGGGCTCCCGGGAGGAGGACGGCCATGGCGGCGGGCTGGAGTTGCAGGCCACGGCGGCGGGGATGGCCGGTAGCGGCGGCTGCACGCCTGTGGGGGGGCACGGCTCCGGGGCGAGGCGGGGCTCCAGCCCGGCGGCGAGTGGGAGGACTCCGGCTCGGGCTGGCTCGGGCAGGAGGAGCAGCTCGGGAGGAGCGGGGCGGCCCGGATTTGGGCCCAGGCGGGCCTGGATCGGGCCTGGCGGGCCGGCGGCGCTGGTGGGACGAGAGGGCAGGTGGAGGCTGGCTAGGGTTTTGGGGGCACGGATTTTGAGGCAGGGAGAGAGGGTGGCTAAAAATGGTAGGGGGTTATCTATTTATAGAGAAAAGGGGGGCTAGGTTAACCGGAATTCCGTTCCGGATCCAACCGCAGGGTCGGATTCGACTTATACCAAACGCGGGATGGACGAGTGGCTGTGAAGAGTGGTTTACCGGAGACGAGAGGGAAAACGGGCGGCGCGGCAACGAGTTTTAAAACACCAACGAACGTCCGACGAATAACCGCACACGGTGCCGCTACGGTCGACCGTTCGGGTACCGGACGGTCTCCGATCGCGATGAAACTTGACACGCGACCTACCTATATTAAAATAAGACCGCACGTCAAATCTCAACCCAATCAGAGAAAGTTTTCAACACACTTTTAAAACAGGGTTTGACGACGCCGCGGTCGCGTGCATGTGGGAACGGGCTAAGAACGAACAACGACGAGAACCGGCAACTAACAACGGATGCAAGTTTCGAAAACTGGCGGCAATGGGATGTCGATGCAATGCTGATGATGCACATGATGCGATGATGATGCGACAAATGAAAATACCCACACGACGAAAACGGAAAGAAAGGGGAATCTTCTGGAACGTCGGTCTCGGGCTGTCACAACTCTCCTACACTATAAGAGGATCTTGCCCCGAGATCCAAGAATGAAAGGGGGAGAGGATGAGAAAGAACAAGAGGTAAAAACTTAGTCGCTTCTTTGAAAAACGAGTGAAAACAATGAACCTTGAAGGTTGCAAAGCGTTGAGGAATGATGTGAGCAAGAAGCAAGAATTCACGGAAAATTTCGGCAGCACTTCGGTAGGAAAATGGGACAAAAAATTCGATAAGATGAAAGAAATAGACAAAATTCATAACAAACAACTAAATAGAGCAAGGGAACACCATGATCTTGATAGAACAAGATGATAGACCCGAAAGAACAACACCACAATGCCTCCGGAACAATAGAATAGGAACTAACTCAAATGGAAGAAGAGAATGAAGAAAGAATGCCAACTATCATCACAATAGAATTGAAGAGCCTCCGGATAGAGAGTTGAGAGAGTAGTTGGAAAACCAACAACAAAAACAAGATACTAGTGGGCTTATGAAAATCATCTTAACAAATATGAGGTGATAACCAACCACTAAAAGAAACAAGGAATGATTGGGAGAAACAAGATATGAACAATTACTTAAACCAAGAGGATACATTGAGAACTTGGATTAATGACAAGCAACATGATAGCAACAATCCATAGGAAAAGCTTTAGGTGAAATCCAAACCAAGATAGCTCAATGAAGAAATCATGGGTTGCAAATATCTCATGACCATAGAATTGGTGGTTTTAATTATCTCATTCCTGAAAGGAAAACTCTTCGAGGCTCTTACATAACAAGAACGCTATAATACCAACTCAAAGGATAAAGGAAGAACAATTGCACATATAAATGCAAGAGAAAGGATACTTGAGGTTCTCCAACAAGAATCTTGAAGAACACTTCAGAATCGATTGAAACCTTGATGAACCACCATGAAGGACCTCCGTATACAAATGAATGATTGAACGATATGAAGGTAGAAAAGAATAAGATTATGACCTTGCCAAGATTTAGATGAAGCCTCACAAAGAGATACTTAAAGAACTTGGAACTCTGGAAAAGATAAGCACACGAGAAAAGAATTGAACCCATGAGCCACTCCGTAAGAAGAATTCAGATTACTATGAACAAGAATAAGAATTATATTATGCTTATCCTTCATCAAGTTTAATTGATGACAAGCAACAGATTAAGCATACAACTTATTCCTCTGAAAAGATTGAGGAGAGATATGAGCACAAACTAGAAGAATTGTTGCAAGAAACACCGGTGAGAATTGAAATGAACGAGGCAACAATGAATGAATGGAGATACAAGAGAATGAGGAGATCATGAGCCACCTGAGAGAAAACTTGAACAAGGCGCCGGGATAACCGGGAGACGAACGAAGAGGCAACAATTGAGAAGATTTAGAGAACGAAAGCTGAAAGCTGAGAACGACGAAGTCTTCTAAAAATGATGGCCTTCGGAGGAACGAGAAATAAAAACACCTCAGAAATGCACCGGATAGCAACAAAGGGATTACTCATGATTGGAACAATTAAGATGATGCCAGAAGGCTGAAACTATGAATCATGAAGAGAATGGACCAAGATTGAGAGAAACACACCTTCGAATTTGTAAGCTGAAAATGATGACAAGAACAACCCCAAGAATTAATGAGACACTCCGGAATAAAGAAGAATGAAATGTTGAGCCAATATGAGAATTAAATACGAATAGACCTTGGAGAAGGGATATGACTGATGAAATTCATACTTACGTCATAGTTGAAATAAATAGAGAACTCCGGGAAAATATTAAAGAGCCAAGTAAGATCCTGGGAAGAACCTGTGGGTTATGGGCCCACTCAAAGAAACCACCATTGAAACAATTGCTAGAACGAGAGATATTGCACCGGAATAAGAAAACTAGATGAGGTTAGCACCCCGAAATAATTAAAAGGATTGGAAATAAGAACCTCTGAGATAACTTCAGCACTCCGGATGGAATAGAGAGAAATGACAACAAGGAAGGCTCATGAGAATTCCAACATGGGAAAATTACAAGGATGAATAGGATATAATGAACACGGATAATTAAATTGAATTCACTGGTAAGGATGACACGAATGAACAAATGTGACACGAATCTCCTGATAATCTTCACAATGAATCACCGGATACGACACGGAATAAAACGTAGCTGAAGCAACAATGAAAAGAAAACTCTTGGATGAAAATTGAATCACTCATAAAAAAGGGCGGGAGGGCGGGGAAAACAAAGAGAATTTGGGACAGATGAGATGAACGTCGGAAAGAATTGAGAATGATCTGCAAAAACTGGAGACGATTGATTCACTGAAGAGAAGCACACCGATTGGAAAAGAGTTAACATGACAACTCCGGTAGACAAGAATTGACAAGAAAACTGATTAAGCAAAATGATTTGCATTCTCACATAAAAATATGAGAACACCTCTTAGAAAGATCTGAAATCACCAGTTGACGTCGAAGCAACTCGAATTACCACATTCAACAAAACAAAGGGTGAGGCTTATGAAACAAGCCAGAACAAACTCATGAGAAAGATTTCGTCCGATATTTTCGTGGACAGGAATCCACTAGATGTCGAACCCCAACCTAACATCATGTATTCGTTGGAAGATTGTCCTATAAGAAACTACTTGAATTCCCACCTAAGAATTCCTGAAATATCTGGTCATGCAATTTGGTACACGGATACAAGGAGTAATATCACACAACTCCTATACTAACCCGTCACCTGTATCACATCTGTCAACACACAACTAGAATCTCGGACCTTCATCTACAACAGACCCTCGTGATCACAACGATACAAGTATGGCAGTACTCCCGAACAATCTGCACCAGTACTGGGGACATCGGGGTTATCTCGCCACTACTAGTATTGAAGCAATTACGAACATCCTTTGTTCTGAGATACTAAGAAATCTGAATGCTAACGATGTGCTCGAGAATCCCGTGGAGCTCAACTCCCCTGAAACTTAAAGCATATAGGAGGCACCAAGACAGAATTCCGTCACATCGGCATCGTATAGATTCCAAAAATATCCGCGTGATCCTAATTTTTTTTTGAGTGGGAAGAGGAGTAGAGTAAATTATTACGTCAAGATTCCTCACCAGAGCATAGAAGAGGAGAAAAAAGAATCCTACTCTCTGATATATAACTAGACTCAAAGCAGTTTTTTACTAGACTCGACTCGGCCAAGTTCGATCAATCAAGGGGGCTCCTAGGTCGGTCCTTGCTCTGATACCAACTTGTCACGCCCAAGATGCGAACCTATCCTCAATTTCGCACGAAGGCCTCGTTAGGGATAGAAGCGCATCTCGCCGTGTCGCAAGAATGGATATCGTTACAAGTACATGTACTGAAAAGAAGAGGTATATAATAGAATTGGCTTACACTCGCCACAAGCTACATCAGCGTCACAACAGTACAATACATATTCATCAAGAGTAAGAGCAGGGTCCGACTACGGACGAAAACAAACGACAAAATAAGAACGACGTCCATCCTTGCTATCCCAGGCTGCCGGCCTGGAACCCATCCTAGATCGATGAAGTAGAAGAAGAAGAAGCAACTCCAAATGAACAATCAACGCGCTCGCATCGACTAACCTTTACCTGTACCTGCAACTGGTGTTGTAGTAATCTGTGAGCCACAGGGGACTCAGCAATCTCATTTCCAAAGGTATCAAGACTAGCAAAGCTTAATGGGCGAGGCATGGTTATGTGGTGAGGTTGCAGCAGCGGCTAAGCACATATTTGGTGGCTAAACTTACAAGTACAAGAAATAAGAGGGGGAAGATCTACGCATAACGGACGTGAACTACGAATGATCAAATGAATGATCCTGAACACCTACCTACGTTAGGCATAACCCCACCGTGTCCTCAATCGGAGAAGAAACTCACGAAAGAGACAGTCACGGTTACGCACTCAGTTGGCATATTTTAATTAAGTTAACTTCAAGTTATCTAGAACCAGTTTTAAACAAAGCTTCCACGTTGCCACATAACCGCGGGCACGGCTTTCCAAAAAGATTTAACCCTGCAGGGGTGCTCCAACTAGTCCATCACAAATTACCACAAGCCGCATAGAAATCCTCAATCACGAAGCTCGCGATCTCGTCGGATTCCCTAGTGGAAAACCTCAACTCTGAGATTACCCAAAGCATCACCGGAATCCCGATGCACAAGATATTTCGTCAAAGGTAAAACTAATCCAGCAAGGCCGCCCGACGTGTCGACGATCCCGATAGGAGTCGCGTACCTCGTTCTCAGGACACGACGGATGGGTCACACTAGGAGAACCAAACCTCGGGTTGCCCCGCGGTGGCCCCGTAGTCTGCCAATTTGGACCAACACTCATGAGGAGCACTGGCCCGGGGGTTGATTAAATTATCCTCGGGTCCGGAAAGTCCCTATGCAATTTTAATAGGTGTTTAGGCAAATGTAGTACCAAAGTTGGGCCTTGCGAGACCAGTCTTAATCTAAAACGAATTATCAAGGGGGTCCCCATAACAACCCCGATTGTGTTAGGAGCGCTCGATTATGGAACATAACACCGGTAGCCGAAAACTAAGGGGGCAAAGGTGGAACAAAACACCAGGCTAGAAAGGCCGAGCCTTCCACCTTTTACCAAGTATATAGGTGCATTAAATTAAATAGCATTTAATATGGTGATATAACAAGGAACCCAAGCTTTCACATGGAAGTATCTGCACCTGCAACTAGCAACGCTATCAACAGGGTTAAGCAAGCAGTAACATAGCCAATCAGTGGTTTGCTAGGTTGAACAGGTTGAAGGTTTTCATGGCATTGTTGAGAGGTTGATTGTCGGGACCCCGATCCTAAGCCATAGGAATCTAGCGTGTAACACATCGCATTCCTTTGCGGTCTCACGCACGGTTAACTCCACGGCTGCAACCTTACCTTAGCCGGGACCGTTTGCGTCTTTTGACTCACGTATGCAATAGTGTCGCTAGCATTCCAATGTCAAAGAACCTGGATCGACAAGTCTAGTCATAAACCAAAGTGGCAGTTCTGCACAAGGACAGGCATACATGACCCAACAAAGCAGGTGTCGGTCACCAGCGAGTGTAGACGAGTCGTAGCAAGCTACAAGGACTTCATTACATCGCGTGACATTTCCCCAAAGGGGACAGACACAACAGCTAAGAAGGACACATGCCGATCAACCAATGTGTTCGGAGCAGTAGCGAGCTACCAAGGCTCATTGGATCACAAAGGGGCATTTCCCTATAAGGAGTGCTACTAAAATTCACGACTAGGTAATCGAACCCCATACATGTCAAGTACGACACACGTACGCATGGCATACCAATATGTATAGATACATCGATGGCATCACAACATAACCATAAACATACAAGCTTTATTTAAGAGGCTCGGATGAGCCACACACATAATATTATATAGTAAGGGTCTCACGACCCATAATAGCAGTCATTCAGTTACAAGCCAGCGGAAGAGCTTAAAACTGTCTGAGTACAGACAGGTGCAACTAGAAGGCACATGGCCTGACTATACTACAGACCCAACCTAGGGCCAGATCATAGCAGGGACACCAGCTACTCGTCGTCATCGATGTCTATGAAGAACCCTCCATTAGTGTCATTAGCAACCTCTGCAACATTTATTAAGCAAACATGAGTACGAAGGTACTCAGCAAGACTTTAGGATAACTAACTAATCATGCAATGTATCAATAAGGTATGATGGGGTTTCATGCGAAAAGCCAGCATTTGACTCGTGGCTAGACAACTTGCATTTTTAAATAATTTTGACAACTTGATTTCTCGCACACGAGTGCACTAACACCACAACAATACTCCATCGTGGACTCATTCCGTCTCCATACAGAAATGTCGTCCACGACACTCACGCTTATCTTGACAATTTTATGAGTAGCCATTGAAGTTATCTATGAACAACATATGTCTCCAAGTAGTCCATATCCGCGGACGCGGCTATAAGAATAGATCATAACCCTCCAGGGGTGTACTTCATCACACACGCTCGCGCCACTTATCGCCATGTGCACGTCATGCACCTCGCCAACCTTCAAGCGGAAGCCCAGCGAGGGAGTCGGCCACGACCGTTAACCACATTAGTACCTAGTCCAGGTCTATCGCCTATCTGAGGGTAACCCGCACGGAAGTCCGACCGAGGTTTCCGCCACGGCCCCAAACGATGTGCGCAGGGTTCCCAAGCCCACCATCCGGGTTCCACTTGGTACACCGTGCCCCTACCTACCGCATCACAGCCCACCTCTCAGGTCAGCGCCATGCACGGCCTCCAGCATGACTATAAACACCAGAAACTACTTGCAACTCCTGGACCGAGTACTAAGCGATTAATAAGTCGAGCGGGGTCATATTTCAGGGCCCAGCATGTGGTAGTATCTCATCTTGGATTACATACACGGAACTCGGTTCCTAAGGACGGTTCCAATGAAACAACCCGCCATGTACTCCTACACAGCCTTTCACCGGTACCTTTACCAAATCAGGTTCAACACACAACCTTTGCTTACCGAACACATTCTCACAATTTTGTTCATCTCCAAGATGATAGACCATACACAACTCTAAGCATAGCATGCATAGCAGGATAAGACACATCATGGCTCAAGCAACTACCAGGTATGCTAGGTTGCAAGGTTCGGCTATTTACTGTGACAAGGATAGGTCATGCAAAGGAAGTGGGTTCCACGAACGTGGCAAAAGCATTTGAAGCATTTGATCCTAATGCAATAAGTAAGTGGAGGAGCAAGAACATGGGATTTATCGGGATGATCAAAATGGTTGCTTGCCTTGTTGCTGAGAGGAGTGACAATATCCGTCAGACGGATATTTGGTGGAATCCGGGGGAGCGGAGCCTACCGAAAGAATTGACAACAACCAATGTCAATCATATGCAATCAAGATGATGCATGAGCATGGCATGAGAATAAAAGATGGTAATTATTATGGCTAACATGTATTAGGTTTGAAGTTGATTTGAATCAAGTTCAAATACCACTTCAAACGAGGTATTCTCGGATACCATTTTAATTCATTCGACCTGATGCTCAGATCAACTTGATGTTAACATGCATGGGATGACATGTTAGGTTGTTGGTTTGCAATTATGAAAGTGTTTGATCATGTCATTTATAGTGAAATTTAAATATTTCCCAAATTTCATCTACAAAGTATTTATAAGAATTAACTTATTCATTAATCTACATGTTTGGGTTCTGTAAAAATTTCATACATGTTTAAAAATGACATATTCAGATTCCTTGAATTTTTCTGATACTTTTTCATATATAAATTATTTTCATTGGAGTTACAGATTAATTTCTATGAATTTTTGAAGTTTTAAACATTTCTGGAATTATTTTTATACTTGAAAACCCCTTTATTGCGTCAGACTAACATCAGCAGGTCAATTGACCTGATCAGGTCAAACCTGACAGGGGGGGACCCACTGGTCAGCGTCTCAGGGGCTAATCCCGGGCTGACCAGCCCCTAATTGGGTTTGACTTGGCCTTGGGCCCACTGTCAGTGAATGTTTAGGCTTTAAACTTCTGGGTTAGGTTGGCCGCGTCGGCCCCCACCGGAATATGGCCAGCGGCAACCACGGGCGCGGCGGAGGGCTCGCCGGAGAGAGCTAAAATGTGTTGTGGTGCTCGGAAAAGGATGCTGAGAGCAATGGAGTGATCTCGAGGCTCGACCTCATCCAGCGCTGGCCTCAGGGAGAGCTATAGGTGGCCGGAGTAAGCCGGCGACGAGCCGGGGCGGCTGCCGGAGTACGGGTTCGATGGTCCAGTGGCTAGGGGGCACGGATCCGAGGGGAAGGAGAGGGGGAAATGATCGCAGGCTCACGGGGGGTGCAGAGAAGGGCTTAGACGGCTCGGGGAAGGTTGTTACCGGCGTTTCACCGTCGATTTGCCGGCGACCGAAGGTAGAAGACGATGGCGTTGGGGACGTTGCAGAGCTCGGGGAGACTTCGGCCGTTGCAGAGAGAACCAGCTCGACGAGGCGAAGCTACTGGACTACTCGGAGGGGAGGTCCTGTGGCTAGAGGCGCGGCGGCTCGAGCTCGGGCTCTTGGCAATGGCGGCAGAAGGAGGGAGGAGAGATCCCGAGAGGAGGGGGAAACTGGAGCTGGGCAACGGATAGGGACGCGCTCGGGGTGGATATCCCCGTGATTGCCAGCGCGAGGCGGCGGCCAGGCAGGCGCACAGGTGCGTGGCCGCGCCGGAGTACGCGGCGGCCACCTCCTGCTGCCCACTGGCGGGGGAGGAAGACGACAGGAAGAGCTCGGCCGGGCCAGGTGAGTGTCAGGTAGTTTCTTTTCTCTTTTTTTCTATTTTGTTTCTGTTTTGCTATTTCATTGACTTACTATTTATTTCAGTTCCCAAATAGTTTGTAAAAACTATGTTGAACACCCCAGAATATTTGTTGGAATATTTCCAACCATTCCTAAAGTTTTCAACATTTTTGAAAGCTTAAAGTTTCTGATTTCAAATTTAAAACTTGAAACCAGTAGCTTTTGCATTTATTTAAAATGCCAAGAGTATAAAATAAATGGTTTCCTTTATTGCTTAGTTGTTTTCAAGAATTATCAGAAACATTGAACTTTTCTTGAGGCCATTTTAGGTTCATTGATTTTAACTAGCTTGGAATTTCCTTTAATTTGAAAACTGGCTAGGGTTTTAGAATTTTCCTTCACCACTAGCTTGCTTCTTGTTGAAAATTTCCTAGATGCAATGCAAAGAAAACATGAGCACAAAGCTAACTTGATTAAGGTGTCAGGGATGTGACACTGATATATAACATGTGGTAGGCAACGAGACATAACCGATAGCAACGGTAAAACTAGCATGGCAATGATACTAATGGTATCTGGGGAAATGATCATCTTGCCTGAGATCCCGCTTGGAAGAAGAATGCCTCCGTGAAGCAGACGAACCGACGTAGACGAACGGGTCCTAACAATCCGACACGCTGCGGAACTCTATCGAGACGAAGCAAACCGGAAACACAAATCAACACACGATATTCACCACACGATGCACAACACAAATGATGCATGAGCAGCTGAAAACATGCAAGTCACGGCATGACAATCCACACAATCAAACACTACACATTAAGTGAAGTTCAATATGCAACGAGTTGCATATTGATGAAGCTCCACGTTAATTATTTAGTTCACTCCGGTTATTTAAACGGCAATATTAATGTTGTCAAACATGCAAGAGGTGAAGCATAATTAAACTACTTATCTAGGCATTTTAAATGAGATCGGAAATGACATATAGCACCTCCGAGATGACCTCACAAGTTAATTTACAATTCTGTCCAGATCTGAACTACTGCATTTAATTTGTTATTAAACAGAGAAAACAAATAGGTTCACATGATTCTACACGTCATGTCAATCAATCTACACATAAAGATCATCTCCAACGGATCTACGGATCAAAAGTTACAAGCATCGCAGGATATGATGGCATGAATGCAAAACGTGTGCAACGGCGGCTATGAGCACTTCAACATATGCAACCAGCAAGAGAAAATGAAACTACACGAGATTCTAAGCAAGTTTCACATAGGACACGTTCGAAACGGAGCTACGGTTCAACAACTACGTGCAAAACAAGAAATCACTACAAACTGCCAAAATCAGCCACATAGCACTTTCTACGCCCCATAACTACGGATACACAACTCCGATATGCTCAAGCAAGGCATGGAACAGAAGAGGGCAAGAAGCACTACTACAAGCAACTAACAACAACTAGCATGGCAGCAAGGATCACTAGGAAAAGAAGACACAAAATGGCATCTCACGCACTATTTCAGACTTGGTGAAAATTACACCTCATGAGGGTGCAGTTTTCGATCTGAAGCAATATTGACAGCAGCAAAACCTATAGCTACAAGACTCCAAAAGGCATGAAAATTTACAGGATGCTAGAGAAACACAAGGGGTACAACTAAATCCATTGGACCAACCTCAACAGAGCTACAGATCAAAAGGCACAAGCGAGACAAGACAGCAACAAAATAATAACAGATTCCAGACTTAGAAATATTTCAGCACCTCCAAATCAGCACTATTTCTAGCAACTTGAGGGCAAGCAAAACACACCTAAACATGCATTTCTATTGCAACCAAAAATACCAGGGGCTAGTCTAAACACCCAAGAACAATTCCCTAGTTGACAACTTAAGCAAACGGGGCACAGAATAAATCCTACGTAATAAACAAGAGGGCAACATGGCAAAATATCTCGCGAACTAACTTCCTCAAAAGCTAAAACTAATTGCACATAAAAATACCGTGGATTTTTCTACCCTGAAAACATATAAAATATGTGGGGTTGCACAACAAAATAATACCACATGAAAAAGCGAGAAAATAACCTATACACGGGAAAATAAACTACCGGCAAACCCTACAAGCAAAAATACAAATGACCGCTCTAAAATACATGGAAAAATAGTTCCTAAAACATGGGCATTTCTATTACGGCATCCGAGCAATTCGGGCACGCACGAATAATAACTACGACAATAAACCTATCGAGACAGCTCACTAAACTAGACATACGACACATTACAGAATGTCAAATAAATATGCAAATTGTGAAATCGTGTTCTACTCGCAAAACTACCCCAAAAACCATAGGAAATACGCCTCGTTCGGACTTACGGATAAAAAGTTACGGGCATTTTAATATCGTCATATTTCTGGAATTTATAATTAAATTCCGAAAATCTAAATAGCTAACGGGTCGTCACATGGGCACAGAATACTATCCATCGCACGCGGCAGGGAATAGAGTACAGGGGGCTCACCTTGGGGGGGCCTCTTGGGCCGGCCGGAGGCTGCAGCACACTGGGCCTCGTGGAGGAGGCAGACCGAGGTGGTGGTGGGCCGACTCGGGGGCGATGCGGGAGGAGGCCGAGGAGCGGTTGCCACCGCGGTGCTCGTCCCTCCTCGTCCAGATCCCGATCGGGACCGAGAGGAGGCGGCGGTTGGCGCTGGAGCTCGCTGGCCGGCTCGATGCGCAGGGGAGAAGACCGGGACGGGCCGGCGGCTGGCCAGATCTTGCTCCTCCGGGAGGGGCGGCGCAGGAGCTTCCCGGCTTGGACCCGGCGGGGCAACGAGCGGGAGGAACGGGATTCCCGGGAGGAGGACGACCATGGCGGCGGGCTGGAGTTGCAGGCCACGGCGGCGGGGATGGTCGGTAGCGGCGGCTGCTGGCTGGTGGCGGGGCACGGCTCGGGGGCGAGGCGGGGCTCCATCCCGGCGGCGAGTGGGAGGACTCCGGCGAGGGCTGGCTCGGGCAGGAGGAGCAGCTCGGGAGGAGCGGGGCGGCTCGGATCTGGGCCCAGGCGGTCCTGGATGGGGCCTGGCGGGCCGGCGGCGCTGGGGGGACGAGAGAGAGCAGGTGGAGGCTGGATAGGGTTTCAGGGGCACGGATTTCGAGGCAGGGAGAGAGGGTGGCAAAAATGGTAGGGGGTTATCTATTTATAGAGAAAAGGGGGGCTAGGTTAACCGGAATTCCGTTCCGGATCCAACCGCGGGGTCGGATTCGACTTATACCGAACACGGGACGGACGAGTGGCTGTGAAGAGTGGTTTACCGGAGACAAGAGGGAAAACTGGCGGCGCGGCAACGAGTTTTAAAACACCAACGAACGTCCGACGAATAACCGCACACGGTGCCGCTACGGTCGACCGTTCGGGTACCAGACGGTCTCCGATCGCGACGAAACTTGACAGGCGGCCTACCTATATTAAAATAAGACCGCACGTCAAATCTCAACCCAATCAGAGGAAGTTTTCAACACACTTTTAAAACAGGGTTTGACGACGACGCGGTCGCGTGCATGTGGGAACGGGCTCAGAACGAACAACGACGAGAACCGGCAACTAACAACGGATGCAAGTTTCAGAAACTGGCGACAACGGGATGCCGATGCAATGCTGATGATGCACATGATGCGATGATGATGCGAAAAATGAAAATACCCACACGACGAAAACGGAAAGAAAGGGGAATCTTCTGGAACGTCGGTCTCGGGCTGTCACAATACAATAGCAAAATTAAGCAATAATCTAAGAAACACTAATTAAGCATCTATATACGTAGAAATGTCTACTTCTTCTTCCTCTTCTTCTTCTTCTTCTTCTTCTTCTTCTTCTTCTTTCTTATTTTCTTCTCCGCTTCTTCTTCAACTTCTCTTCTTCTACTTCTCTTCTTCTACTTCTCCTCTTCTTCTATTTTTCCTCTTAGTCTCCTCTCCTCCTCTTCTTATTCTCCTTTTTCTTCTTTACTTCTCCTCCTCTTCTTATTTTCCTTTTTCCTAATCTTATTTTCTTATTTTTGTTCATCTTTCTTCTTCTTGTAACCCCAACCTAATTCTAAATATTACTAACCCTAATAATCTAGCACAAACCTAATAACAATAGGAATTAAATGACAAAAAAAATCGTTTCTTCTTTTCTTCTCCTTTTTCTTCTTTTCTTCTCCTTTTTCTTCTTTTGTTCTCCTTTTTCTTCTTTTCTTCCCTTTTTCTTCTTTTCTTCTCCTTTTTCTTCTTTTCTTCTCCTTTTTCTTCTTTTCTTCTCCTTTTTCTTCTTTTCTTCCCTTTTTCTTCTTTTCTTCTCCTTTTTCTTATTTTCTTCTCCTTTTTCTTCTTTTCTTCTACCGGCCGGAGTGTTGGGGAGGAGGAGGCGGGGGGCTTACCGGCCGAAGTGGGAGGGGATGGCGTCGACGACGGCGAGGAGGACAGTAGGTGACGGCGAGGAGGACGGCGGCGGCGAGGAGGACGACGGCGACGGCGAGGAGGACGTCAGGCGGCGGCGAGGAGGACGGTGGGCAGCCTGGCGGCGTCGAGTTTGTCGGTACCGCGCCGGGCAGGAGAGTCCGAGGAAGAAGAACGAAATGGCAATTTGGGTTCGAAATTTCCAACTCCCGCTTATATAGTAGGAAATACAAATGACCGCTCTAAAATACATGGAAAATTAGTTCCTAAAACATGGGCATTTCTATTACGGCATCCGAGCAATTCGGGCACGCACGAAAAATAACTACGACAATAAACCTATCGAGACAGCACACTAAACTAGACATACGACACATTACACAATGTCAAATAAATATGCAAATTGTGAAATCGTGTTCTACTCGCAAAACTACCCCAAAAGCCATATAAAATACGCCTCGTTCGGACTTACGGATAAAAAGTTACGGGCATTTTAATATCGTCATATTTCTGGAATTTATAATTAAATTCCGAAAATCTAAATAGCTAACGGGTCGTCACATGGGCGCAGAATACTATCCATCGCACGCGGCAAGGAATAGAGTACAGGGGGCTCACCTTGGGGGGGCCTCTTGGGCCGGCCGGAGGCTGCAGCACACTGGGCCTCGTGGAGGAGGCAGACCGAGGTGGTGGTGGGCCAACTCGGGGGCGATGCGGGAGGCGGCCGAGGAGCGGTTGCCACCGCGGTGCTCGTCCCTCCTCGTCCAGATCCCGATCGGGACCGAGAGGAGGCGGCGGTTGGCGCTGGAGCTCGCTGGCCGGCTCGATGCGCAGGGGAGAAGACCGGGACGGGCCGGCGGCTGGCCAGATCTTGCTCCTCCGGGAGGGGCGGCGCAGGAGCTTCCCGGCTTGGACCCGGCGGGGCAACGAGCGGGAGGAACGGGATTCCCGGGAGGAGGACGACCATGGCGGCGGGCTGGAGTTGCAGGCCACGGCGGCGGGGATGGTCGGTAGCGGCGGCTGCTCGCTGGTGGCGGGGCACGGCTTGGGGGCGAGGCGGGACTCCAGCCCGGCGTCGAGTGGGAGGACTCCGGCGAGGGCTGGCTCGGGCAGGAGGAGCAGCTCGGGAGGAGCGGGGCAGCTCGGATCTGGGCCTAGGCGGTCCTGGATCGGGCCTGGCGGGGCGGCGGCGCTGGGGGGACGAGAGAGAGCAGGTGGAGGCTGGATAGGGTTTCGGGGGCACGGATTTCAAGGCAGGGAGAGAGGGTGGCTAAAAATGGTAGGGGTTATCTATTTATAGAGAAAAGGGGGGCTAGGTTAACCGGGATTCCGTTCCGGATCCAACCGCGGGGTCGGATTCGACTTATACCGAACACGGGACGGACGAGTGGTTGTGAAGAGTGGTTTACCGGAGACGAGAGGGAAAACGGGCGGCGCGGCAACGAGTTTTAAAACTCCAACGAACGTCCGACGAATAACCGCACACGGTGGCGCTACGGTCGACCGTTCGGGTACCAGACGGTCTCCGATCGCGACGAAACTTGACAGGCGGCCTACCTATATTAAAATAAGACCGCACGTCAAATCTCAACCCAATCAGAGAAAGTTTTCAACACACTTTTAAAACAGGGTTTGACGACGCCGCGGTCGCGTGCATGTGGGAACGGGCTCAGAACGAACAACGACGAGAACCGGCAACTAACAACGGATGCAAGTTTCGGAAACTGGCGGCAACGGGATGCCGATGCAATGCTGATGATGCACATGATGCGATGATGATGCGAAAAATGAAAATACCCACACGACGAAAACGGAAAGAAAGGGGAATCTTCTGGAACGTCGGTCTCGGGCTGTCACAATACAATAGCAAAATTAAGCAATAATCTAAGAAACACTAATTAAGCATCTATATACGTAGAAATGTCTTCTTCTTCTTCTTCTTCTTCTTCTTCTTCTTCTTATTCTTCTTCTTCTTCTTTCTTATTTTCTTCTCCGCTTCTTCTTCAACTTCTCTTCTTATACTTCTCCTCTTCTTCTATTTTTCCTCTTCTTCTCCTCTCCTCCTCTTCTTATTCTCCTTTTTCTTCTTTTCTTCTCCTCCTCTTCTTATTTTCCTTTTTCCTAATCTTATTTTCTTATTTGTGTTCATCTTTCTTCTTCTTGTAACCCCAACCTAATTCTAAATATTACTAACCCTAATAATCTAGCACAAACCTAATAACAATAGGAATTAAATGACAAATAAAATCGTTTCTTCTTTTCTTCTCCTTTTTCTTCTCTTCTTCTCCTTTTTCTTCTTTTGTTCTCCTGTTTCTTCTTTTCTTCCCTTTTTCTTCTTTTCTTCTCCTTTTTCTTCTTTTCTTCTCCTTTTTCTTCTTTTCTTCTCCTTTTTCTTCTTTTCTTCTCCTTGTTCTTCTTTTCTTCTACCGGCCGGAGTGTTGGGGAGGAGGGGGCGGGGGGCTTACCGGCCGAAGTGGGAGGGGATGGCGTCAACGACGGCGAGGAGGACGGTAGGCGACGGCGAGGAGGACGGCGGCGGCGAGGAGGACGACGGCGACGGCGAGGAGGACGTCAGGCGGCGGCGAGGAGGCCGGCGGGCAGCCTGGCGGCGTCGAGTTCGTCGGTGCCGCGCCGGGCAGGAGAGTCCGAGGAAGAAGAACGAAATGGCAATTTGGGTTCGAAATTTCCAACTCCCGCTTATATAGTAGGATCTTTGGTCCCGGTTCGGGGCTCGAACCGGGACTAAAGACACCCTTTAATCCCGGGTGGAGCCACGACCCGGTACTAAAGGCCCTTTTTCGGCAGACCAAAAGGCGGGAAGCACGGGCCTTTAGTCCCGGGTTGGGGCTCGAGCCGGGACTAAACACACCCTTTAGTCCCGGGTGGAGCCACGACCCGGGACTAAAGGCCCGTGCTCGGCAGGCAGCACGATACTAAAGCCCATCCGCTGGCTGCACGATAAGTTTAGTCCAACCTCGCCCAGCGAGGGGGACTAACACTAGTTTATAAGCCCCGTCGCAGCATCTCCATCGAGCTCCTATCTAAAGTAGGCTTACGGGCCTAAACTGACTGTAAATTTAAAAGTTGAAACTATATTTGAAATTATGGAGAAAATTAAACCTGAATTCAAAGTGAGGTCACTTTGAATTCAGATTTAAATTTCTCTATAAATGCTCATATAGTTTCAATTTTTTTCTATTTTCAAAATTAACTATTTTGTTATTTTCAATTAAAAACTATGTTTATTAAAATTCTTTTTTCATATTTGAGAATTTGACAAAACTATGATAACGAAAAGTGTTTGAAATTGAATAAATAATTCAAAACTATTTTCTATTTTCAAAATTAATTATTTTGACTATCCAAACTATTAACTATTTTGTTATTTTCAATTAAAAACTATGTTTATTAAAATTCTTTTTGCATATTTGAGAATTTGACAAAACTATGATAATGAAAAGTGTTTGAAATTGAATAAATAATTCAAAACTATTTCCTATTTTCAAAATTAATTATTTTGACTATCCAAACTATTAACTATTTTGTTATTTTCAATTAATAACTATGTTTATTAAAATTCTTTTTTCATATTTGAGAATTTGACAAAACTATGATAATGAAAAGTGTTTGAAATTGAATAAATAATTCAAAACTATTTTCTATTTTCAAAATTAATTATTTCGACTATCCAAACTATTAAATATTTTGTTTTTTTGAACTTATTTGAACTCCATACTTTTTGTGTGTTCAAAATGCACCATTCAAAGCCACATCACAAAATTTCAACAATTTCTGACTTCATTTGGTATATTTCGTGCATTTAGTTATTGTTTTTGAGCTAGTTGACCCTGAATTTGAAAAGCACTACAAATAAACTCTGAAAATGTTGAAAGTTGGCATGCTATCATAATTTCACCCACATAGCATTTGTTAAAAAGTTGAGAGGGCTACGACAAAAACTAGATGCACTTCTTGTACAAAACGGACAATATCTCTCGAAGTATCAGCGTTTCGAACGAGAACTCATCTCTTACAAAGGGATTTCATTTTTTTGAACTTATTTGAACTCCATACTTTTTGTGTGTTCAAAATGCACCATTCAAAGGCCCATCACAAAATTTCAACAATTTCTGACTTAATTTGGTATATTTCGTGCATTTACTTATTGTTTTTGAGCTAGTTGACCCTGAAATTGAAAAGCACTACAAATGAACTCTGAAAATGTTGAAAGTTGGCATGCTATCATAATTTCACCCACATAGCATGTGTTAAAATGTTGAGAGGGCTACGACAAAAACGGGATGCACTTCGTGCACGAAACGGACAATCTCTCTCGAAGTATGAGCGTTTCGAACGAGAACTCATCTCTTACAAAGGGATTTCATTTTTTTGAACTTATTTGAACTCCATACTTTTTGTGTGTTCAAAATGCACCATTCAAAGGCACATCACAAAACTTCAACAATTTCTGACTTCATTTGGTATTCTTCGTGCATTTACTTTTTTTTTTGAGCTAGTTGACCCTGAAATTGAAAAGCACTACAAATGAACTCTAAAAATGTTGAAAGTTGGCATGCTATCATTATTTCACCCACATAGCATGTGTTAAAAAGTTGAGAGGGCTACGACAAAAACTGGATGCACTTCGTTTACAAAACGGACAATCTCTCTCGAAGTATCAGCGTTTTGAACGAGAACTAATCTCTTACAAAAGGATTTCATTTTTTGAACTTATTTGAACTCCATACTTTTTGTTTGTTCAAAATGAACCATTCAAAGTCACATCACAAAACTTCAACAATTTCTGACTTCATTTGGTATTCTTCGTGCATTTACTTATTTTTTTTTGAGCTAGTTGACCCTGAAATTGAAAAGCACTACAAATGAACTCTGAAAATGTTGAAAGTTGGCATGCTATCATCATTTCACCCACATAGCATGTGTTAAAAAGTTGTGCGGGCTACGACAAAAACTGGATGCACTTCGTGTACGAAACGGAGAATCTCTCTCGAAGTATGAGCGTTTCGAACGAGAACTCATCTTTTACAAAGGGATTTCATTTTTTTGAACTTATTTGAACTCCATACTTTTTGTGTGTTCAAAATGCACCATTCAAAGGCACATCACAAAACTTCAACAATTTCTGACTTCATTTGGTATTCTTCGTACATTTACTTTTTTTTTGAGCTAGTTCACCCTGAAATTGAAAAGCACTACAAATGAACTCTGAAAATGTTGAAAGTTGGCATTCTATCATCATTTCACCCACATATCATGTGTTAAAAAGTTGAGAGGGCTACGACAAAAACTGGATGCACTTCGTGTACGAAACAGACAATCTCTCTCGAAGTATCAGGGTTTCGAACGAGAACTCATCTCTTACAAAGGGATTTCATTTTTTTGCACTTATTTGAACTCCATTCTTTTTGTGTGTTCAAAATGCACCATTCAAAGTCACATCACAAAATTTCAATAATTTCTGACTTCATTTGGTATTCTTCGTGCATTTACTTATTTTTGTTGAGCTAGTTGACCCTGCAATTGAAAAGCACAACAAATGAACTCTGAAAATGTTGAAAGTTGGCATGCTATCATCATTTCACCCACATAGCATGTGTTAAAAAGTTGAGAGGGCTACGACAAAAACTGGATGCACTTCGTGTACAAAACGGACAATCTCTCTCGAAGTATCAGCGTTTCGAACGAGAACTCATCTCTTACAAAGGGATTTCATTTTTTGAACTTATTTCAACTCCATACTTTTTGTTTGTTCAAAATGCACCATTAAAAGGCACATCAAAAAATTTCAACAATTTCTGACTTAATTTGGTATTCTTCGTGCATTTACTTATTTTTTTTGAGCTAGTTGACCCTGAAATTGAAAAGCACCACAAATGAACTCTGAAAATGTTGAAAGTTGGCATGGTATCATCATTTCGCCCACATAGCATGTGTTAAAAAGTTGAGAGGGCTACGAGAAAAACTGGATGCACTTCGTGTACAAAACGGACAATCTCTCTCGAAGTATCAGGGTTTCGAACGAGAACTCATCTCTTACAAAGGGATTTCATTTTTTTGAACTTATTTGAACTCCATAATTTTTGTGTGTTCAAAGTGCAACATTCAAAGGCACATCACAAAATTTCAACATTTTCTGACTTCATTTGGTATTCTTCGTGCATTTAGTTATTTTTTTGAGCTAGTTGACCCTGAAATTGAAAAGCACTACAAATGAACTCTCAAAATGTTGAAAGTTGGCATGCTATCATCATTTCACCCGAATAGCATGTGTTAAAAAGTTGAGAGGGCTACGACAAAAACTAGACGCACTTCTTGTACAAAACGGACAATATCTCTCGAAGTATCAGCGTTTCGAACGAGAACTCATCTCTTACAAAGGGATTTCATTTTTTTGAACTTATTTAAACTCCATACTTTTTGTGTGTTCAAAATGCACCATTCAAAGGCACATCACAAAATTTCAACAATTTCTGACTTAATTTGGTATATTTCGTGCATTTACTTATTGTTTTTGAGCTAGTTGACCCTGAAATTGAAAAGCACTACAAATGAACTCTGAAAATGTTGAAAGTTGGCATGCTATCAACATTTCACCCACATAGCATGTGTTAAAATGTTGAGAGGGCTACGACAAAAACTGGATGCACTTCGTGTACAAAACGGACAATCTCTCTCGAAGTATCAGCGTTTCGAACGATAACTCATCTCTTACAAAGGGATTTCATTTTTTTGAACTTATTTGAACTCCATACTTTTTGTGTGTTCAAAATGTACCATTCAAAGGCATATCACAAAATTTCAACAATTTCTGACTTCATTTGGTATTCTTCGTGCATTTACTTTTTTTTGAGCTAGTTGACCCTGAAATTGAAAAGCACCACAAATGAACTCTGAAAATGTTGAAAGTTGGCATGTTATCATCATTTCACCCACATAGAATGTGTTAAAAAGTTGAGAGGGCTACGACAAAAACTAGATGCACTTCTTGTACAAAACGGACAATCTCTCTCGAAGTATGAGCGTTTCGAACGAGAACTCATCTCTTACAAAGGGATTTCATTTTTTTGAACTTATTTGAACTCCATACTGTTTGTGTGTTCAAAATGCACCATTCAAAGGCACATCACAAAATTTCAACAATTTCTGACTTAATTTGGTATATTTCGTGCATTTACTTATTGTTTTTGAGCTAGTTGACCCTGAAATTGAAAAGCACTACAAATGAACTCTGAAAATGTTGAAAGTTGGCATGCTATCATCATTTCACCCACATAGCATGTGTTAAAAAGTTGAGAGGGCTACGACAAAAACTGGATGCACTTCGTGTACAAAACGGACAATCTCTCTCGAAGTATCAGCGTTTCGAACGATAACTCATCTCTTACAAAGGGATTTCATTTTTTTGAACTTATTTGAACTCCATACTTTTTGTGTGTTCAAAATGCACTATTCAAAGGCGCATCACAAAATTTCAACAATTTCTGACTTCATTTGGTATTCTTCGTGCATTTACTTATTGTTTTTGAGCTAGTTGACCCTGAAATTGAAAAGCACTACAAATGAACTCTGAAAATGTTGAAAGTTGGTATGCTATCATCATTTCACCCACATAGCATGTGTTAAAAAGTTGAGAGGGCTACGACAAAAACTGGATGCACTTCGTGTACAAAACGGACAATCTCTCTTGAAGTATCAGCGTTTCGAACGGGAACTCATCTCTTACAAAGGTTTATTAAAATTCTTTTTGCATATTTGAGAATTTGACAAAACTATGAAAATGAAAAGTGTTTGAAATTCAATAAATAATTCAAAACTAAAAGGTTTAGTACATTCCATACATGCATTACATAAAAGGTTTAATACATTATTACATTATTGCACCAATATTCCTATCTATTATTTCTGTTTTCTTCTCGGTCGTAGCCATGGAGAATCTCCATCATTCAGTAGGATGCTTGGGTCAGTTTTCACTTTGAAGGGCGGAATTTCATGAAACTTATTATAATCTCCTGACATGTCTGTCTTGTCATCTACTCCCACGATGTTTCTTTTCCCTGAAAGAACTATGTGGCGTTTTGGCTAATCGGACGATATCTTCTTTTGCTGATTTCTTTTTCTCGTTTTTGTAGACATGTCCTTCACATAGAAAACCTGAGCGACATCATTGGCTAGGACAAATGGTTCGTCCATGTACGCAAGATTGTTGAGATCCACTGTTGTCATGCCGTACTTTTGGTCTACAACTACCCCGCCTCGTGTCAACTTCACCCATTTGCACCGAAACAAAGGGATCTTAAAAGTAGGTCCATAGTTAAGTTCCCATATCTCCTCTATGTACCCGTAATATGTTTCCAAACAGTGCCCATTCTCGTCTGTTGCATCAAAGCAGACACCACTATTTTGGTTGGTGCTCTTTTTATCTTGGGCAACCGTGTAAAATGTATTCCCATTTATCTCATACCCTTGGAAAGTACATATAGTCGAAGATGGTGGCCTGGCCAAACAGTACAGCTGATCTCCAATGGTGTCGTCCTTCATGAGATGTGTCTGCAACCAACTGCCGAAAGTCTTCTCGTGTTCCCCTTTAATCCAAGAGTCAGCCTTCCCCGGGTTTTCGGAGCGTAGAATATTCTTGTGTCTCACGATATACGGAGCCACCACGGTAGAATTGTGTAGAACTGTGTAATGTGCTTGAGAGAAATAATGCCCGTCCATACATACTTTTGCTTTCCTTCCTAGTGTGCCTTTTCCTGTCAGCCTACCCTCATACCGAGATTCAGGAACACTAATCGGCTTAAGGTCAGGAAGAAAGTCCACATAAAACTCAATGACCTCCACTGTTCCATAGCCCTTGGAGATGCTTCCTTCTGGCCTAGCACAGTTACGAACATATTTCTTTAAGACTCCCATGAACCTCTCGAAGGGGAACATATTGTGTAGAAACACAGGACCGAGAATTCTAATCTCTTCGACTAGGTGAACTAGGAGGTGTGTCATTATATTGAAGAAGGATGGCGGGAACAACAACTCAAAGCTGACCAGACATTGGACCACATCAATCTGTAACCCTGATAGACTTTCTCGATCGATTACCTTCTGAGAAATTGCATTGAGGAATGCACATACCTTCACAATTGCCAGGCGAACATTTTCCGATAGAATTCCCCTCAATGCAACCGAAAGAAATTGCGTCATAAGCACGTGGCAGTCATGAGACTTTAGGTTTTGGAATTTTTTGTCTTTCATATTTACGATTCCCTTTATATTGGACGAGAAGCTAGTCGGGACCTTGATACTGAAAAGGACTTCAAAGAAGATTTCCTTCTCTTCCTTAGTAAGAGCGTAGCTGGCATGCCCTTGAAACTGCCCTGGATGCATGCCATGTCTTCCTTTATGACGTTCCTGGTCCTCCCGTGCTTCCGGTGTATCTTTTGACTTCCCATACAAGCCCGAGAAGCCTAGAATATTCACGCAGAGATTCTTCGTCAGGTGCATCACGTCGATTGCCGAGCGGACCTCATGGACTTCCCAGTAGGGTAGCTCCCAAAATATAGATTTCTTCTTCCACATGGGTACGCGCTTATCAGGGCCGTTAGGAACAGGTTGGCTGCCAGGACCCTTTTCCAAAGATTACTTTTAAATCTTTGACCATATCAAATACTTCAGCACCAGTACGGATGACAGGCTTCCCCCGGGGTTCTGCCTTGCCATTGAAATGCTTGCCTTTTTTCTTTAAGGGATGCTTGGGCGGAAGAAAACAACGATTGTACGGGTACACATTCTTCCTACATTTGTCCAGATATATACTTTATGTCTGATCCAAACAATGCGTGCATGCATTGTATCCCTTGTTTGACTGTCCTGAAATGTTACTAAGAGCAGGCCAATCATTGATGGTTACGAAAAGCAACGCTCGAAGGTCAAATTCCTCTTGTTTGTGCTCGTCCCACACACGTACACCTGGTTCGGCCCATAGCTGTAGAAGTTCATCAACTAATGGCCTTAGGTACACATCAATATCGTCGCCGGGTTGCTTTGGACCTTGGATAAGCACTGGCATCATAATGAACTTCCGCTTCATGCACAACCAAGGAGGAAGGTTGTAGATACATAGAGTAACAGGCCAGGTGTTGTGACTGCAACTCTGCTCCCGAAAAGGATTCATGCCATCTGTTATCAGACCTAACCATAAGTTCCTTGCGTCAGCTGCAAATCTCGGGAACTCTCTCTCGATTTTTCTCCACTGCCGACCATCAGCGGTGTGCCTCGACTTATCGTCTTTCATACGATCTTCCATGTGCCATCGCAACAACTTCGCATGATCTTTATTTCTGAACAGACATTTCAACCGTGGTATTATAGGAGCATACCACATCACCTTGGCAGGAACCCTCTTCCTGGGTGGCTCGCCCTCAATATCACCAGGGTCATCTTTCTGATCTTATACCGCAATGCAGTGCATACCGTGCATTTATCCATATTCTCGTACTTCTCACCGCGGTAGAGGATGCAGTCATTATGGCATGCATGTATCTTTTGCACGTCTAATCCTAGAGGGCAGACAAGCTTCTTTGCTTCGTACATGCTGGTGGGCAATTCGTTCTTTCTTGGAAGTATCTTCTTCATCAGTACCGGCAACTTTTCGAATGACGAGTCAGTCACACCGGTCTCTGCCTTCCACTTCAGCAATTCCAGTGTGCTACCCAGATTCTTCTGGCCATCTTCACAAGTTGGGTACAACAATTTGTTGTGGTCCTGTAACATCTGCTCGAACTGCAACCTCTCCTTTTCTGTGTCGCAACCTCGCCGTGCATCAGAAATGACCCGACCAAGATCATCAGCGGGCTCATCTGGTTCCCGTTCTTCATCTTGATCTTCTTCTTCATTGTCTTCCATTGCGGTATCAGCATACTCAGGGAACATAGATCGGTAGTTTTCATCATCGTTCTCTTCTTCTTCATCGTCGTCTTCCATCATAACCCCTCTTTCTGCGTGCTTGGTCCAAACATTATAGCCCGACATAAAACCGGACTGAAGCAGGTGGCTCTGAATGACTCTTGAGGAAGTGTAATCCTTCTTATTCCGACATTCAACACATGGCAAAACATATAGCCACCACCATGCTTGTTTGCATCAGCTGCATCTCGAAAAGAATGCACGCCTTCTGTGTAAGCGCTTGTGCGTCGATCATCGTACATCCATGGATGGCTCATCTGCGTTATACGACAGTATATCAAATACAATCACGATCCTAAAAATGAGTACCGCACGGTCTAAACGAGGAAATACAGTTGCTAACCTTTTAAAATAAGTAGAAATAAAGAGGAAGAGGTTTAAGCGTGGCTCGGGCATCTCATATCGTAGTTGTGTTCGGTGAACTCAAGCGGCATCGCTCTAACACACATTTCAACAAACACCTCTAGTGCATCAACAAAAATGGAGAGCTAGCACACACCCACACTCTTCCATCCAAGAAAAATGCAAGGAAGAGGGGAGAGGGGGGTGTGCTATATATAGGCAGAGGACTTCTCAAACCGGGACTAAAGGGCTACGCGGTGTGCAGCCCGCATGTGCGCCACCTTTAGTCCCGGTTTGAGACACAAACCGGGACTCAAGGCTCCATACGGGCCGGGACCAAAGCCTCGTGGGAGGCATTGCGATTTGGGGCGACGTGGCCGGGCCTTTAGTCCCGGCCCAGAGGGAGGCCGGGACTAAAGGGTCCAGGCCAAAGGCCCGTTTTCCACTAGTGTAAGGCTTCTCAAGCTAAGATACTTTCTTCCTTTAGATTGTTTTTCCTATGCGATATTGACCATTGGATATTATAGGCTAAGATCATTTCGAAAGTTGGATCGACCGTCAGATAAACTTTCATTTGCAAAGGTCAGATATTCGCGTGTTGAAGTGAGGTGGGATCGGGATTTCACCTCGCGACATATGGAGGGCAGATGCGTCATGCTGAAGAAGTCCCCTCGATCCACTCCATTCTGCCCCTCCCGCCATGAGAACGAACCCCGTGCTGCAACCATCTCCTTCACCAGCCGGCCGCCGCCTTGGCCATGCGCCCATGCCCTCCCGTTTTGCGTCCCCCGATGTCGTCACGGTGACCAGCGCATCCATGGTCAGTGATCTCTCACTTTACTAGGCCCATTTAGAGGAGAATACGAAGAGGCCAGAGGCAAGACCACGTATCTCTTTTCCTCTCTTCAAAGAAGCAAATCTCGATTTGGAGCACGGAATATTTGCAAGTAAATGCTTAAAGTTATCTGTTGTACTTTTATACCAATATAGTAACAACATGTGACATGAAAATCAAAAATGCATGGAGATAAAACATGGGATTCACCAGTACCAACCACATTAATGCTAGTTTCCAATCACAGATCGAGACAAGCTGTAAACATTGTTGATACTCCCTCCATCACAGTTTATAAGGCGTGCATGTGTAACTAAGTCGTTAATTTAATTTATATAAAATATATTGTTTAACATAAAAATTATATCATTAGAAAATAGAACATCTAAAGTTTCTAATGATAAATTTATTATAATATATGCCTCTTATTAAGTTGGTCAAATTGACGACCTAGATACACGTGCCGGACTTATAAACTGAAACGGAGGGAGTATAATGAAATTAAAAAATACACAATAATATATGATTACAATCTCTATCGACAGAAGGTTTGTTCTCTCTCAACAATGATGGTAAATCAACACTATGTTTTTTGGGGAAAAGGAGGTTAAACCCCCGGCCTCTGCATCAATCGATGCATGCAGCCATCTTTATTAATTATTTCATAAAGGTATAACAAGAGTATAAATCAATCCACCCAAAGCCACCACTCACTCCTACAAACTCGATAATGTGGAGTGCTATCACTCCATATATCTAAGATCGGTGTTGTCGCCAATCCATCCACATAATGCATCGGGAACGACAGCCGGTGCAGCACACTTAAAACGCACACCTCACGCACACGTTTTACAAGCCGTCATCATCATCGAACCACTGACCCATCTTTAGGAAAGAGATCCACATCATCCTTGTCAGTCCAAACATCCGTCGACGCCACCACGGCGCCCATCGGCGCCATCGCCCTGCACTCATCCGTCAAGATGCGAAGACTCTGGAAGATCTGTCGTGCGTAGCACCTGCCAACTAGGCATGACTCAGGTAGCACCTGTCGGCCAGGCATGATTTGACAGCTCCACCGAAATTCCGTGCAAAACGAAGCCGCTCCACCTCCTGCCTCAGTCTGCCAGCGCTGCTCCACAAACGATGCTCCCAAGAGAGAAACGGTACCGTAGTACTGCCATCGTCTGATCTGGAAGACCAGATCCTAGGGTTTCCCCCGAAGCCGTGCCCACCACCAGCAACCGTTTAGGACCCACACAGTGCCCACCACCACTCAGCCCTCAAGGCGACGCCTTCAGGAAGGTCACGACGTCAAGGACGCCGCCGCCGCCCACCCGAGTTAGGGTTTTCACCCGATAGGCAAGGAAGGGGAGCAGAGGAGCAGATGTATACCGACGACTTCAAAAAGAAAAACGGCGCCCTTCAGCGTCGTCGTCGGCGCGGCCGGCCTGGGCCAACCAAGGGGTTTCCCCCACTCCGAATCTCCTCCACCAACTTCAGCCGCAGGTAGGGCTCCGGCAACCACGGAGACACCACTAAGAATCCACAGGAGAGAGGCCCACATATCAGGATCGGAGGACAGTGGCCAGATCTGGCACCGCCGACCACCACAACAGCCACGCGACGGCTGACCACACGAGCTAGGGTTGTCCCACGGCCGGCCACACGAGGCATGCCGGCCACCAGGAGAGTTCCGCCGCTCACCACATGGCCCAGAGGTGTGCTCGGGACGACGCGTCGTTGCCCGCATCGCCACCTGCGCCCCCATGGGACGACCCCCCCACCGCGCGATGGGGAGCTGTCGGAGCGGGCCGTCCTCGCCCCTGCCTTTGGTAGACGGGCGTGGCCGGCACCGGCGGCGGCAGCGGCCGAGAGAGGGAGGAGATCGGCCGCCCGCTCGATCTAGGGTTGGGGCCTCCAAAGTCGCTCGCACGAGCGACCCGGGAGGCGGAGGAATGGTTCGCGACTTGTCACACCTGTACCAATCAACACTATGTAGGAATTTGAATCCAACAAAAGAGTTATTTCGTGGGAAGAAAAATGGTGACAAGCAATGACCTTCCAAGCTCCTTTTCGTGACTGCAGCTCTTGATATGCAACTTCACTCGTCATTGTTGGGTGGGCTAGGGTGACAAAAATGACTTATGTAGAAATCGAACCTTTCCCTCCATCGCATTCTTGGAAATTGGAAAATTAAGCGTTGATGGTAGGTACCGGCAGGGTGGGCTCCAATAGGTAGCTGGCATTTACCTCTTTGTGGTCTCCCTCCCTCTCTCGCTCTTCCCTCCCTCCCTCCCTCCCTCCTTCTCTCTGCTGCAATGTTGTTGAATTCTAAAATCTGGTATTCTATTATGTTTTAGACCTTTTCTGCTCTAATCCATGGAGCAAGTATATTGGCTTGGAGAAAGTTTGGCCATTTCCGTATGAAAGCATTAACATTTGTGTATTTGATGCTATATGGCTGTGTTGTATAGCTGCTATAGGCAGACATAGTCCTTCATTTCTTATGCAGTCGTTGGTACTGTGCATTAAAATTTACTTATATTAATCTGGTCTCCTTGTAGACCATCATACCGTTTCAGTGTGATGTTTATATTTTTAGTAAGAGAAGGTATTTTTTCACCCTTATGAGGTGTACCACGAGACCATTAAACTTTAGAAGATGTGATCCCTATAGTTTCATTCACACAGTACGTAAATTGTGTAAACCATATAGTATCGCTTTAGGTGGTTTATATTGTTGGTGGATCTCTTCTATAAATTTTGATTTGAACAAAAATAGTATCTTTGATAAACAAGTATGGGAAATCATGGCGATTTTGTTGAGCTTGGCGATTTTATTAAACATCTTATTATTTCGGGACCCTTTTTACTTAGGACCATTTTTCTTTAGGCACCACTTCATTGGCGATTTTGTTGAATTTGTTTGCTATTGTTTTTGGATTTACTATTCACCAGGTTATTGTCCACCAAACGGTCAAAGCCCGTTGACCGGACGTTAATGGCACAGAAGGGCATTTCTATAAGGGGACGTGACGAGAGAGGGTAAATTTGAGCAGGCTTTGAAACTAGGGGCAAATTTGAGTAGTAGGTTCGATTTATGGACACTGATGTAAAATACCCTTTTCTTTAATTTTCCCTCGGGGAGCTTGATGTGCTTACCTCTTTTGTATGACTATGCCATTTGTAGTTACATATTGAGTTTTTTCCTCTCTAGAAAAGATCTTGGTGATAGCTACATACGTTAGTATGATCTGAGTGTGCTCTTATTTATGCAGAACCTTGAGGCGACTTATTAGTATCAAGTGGTGCTTATGAAGTTGATTGACAAGGCACTGAAATGAAACCACTTATTAGCATGTTTGGTAGCTATGTATCCATAGTTCTCTCTCCGTTATTATGTTCCTGCTTTTATAACTCCCTCTCCAATATTCGTTCTTTTGGTATTGAACATCGCGCCGAGTGCGTGTAGCTTTGGTATTGAACTTGATGTGAAGTGGCTATCTTTTGTTGTTTTGTGAATGCACTAAACTAGATGCTGTTGGAAATATGCCCTAGAGGCAATGATAAAATAGTTATTATTATATTTCCTATTTCAAGATAATCCTTTATTATCCATGCTATGATTGTATTGAATGAAAACATAGATACATGTGTGGATACATAGACAAAACAATGTCCCTAGCAAGCCTCTAGTTGGCTAGCCAGTTGATCAAGGATAGTCAAGGTTTTCTGAATATATGCAAGTGTTGTCACTTGATAACTGGACCACATCATTAGGAGTATCATTTGATGGACTAGACCCAAACTATGAACGTAGCATGTGATCGTGTCATTTTGTTGCTATTGTTTTCTGCGTGTCAAGTATTTATTCCTATGACCATGAGATCATATAACTCACTGGCACTGAAGGAATACTTTGTGTGTATCAAACGTCGCAACGTAACTGGGTGACTATAAAGGTGCTCTACACGTATCTCCGAAGGTGTCCGTTGAGTTAGTATGGATCAAGACTGGGATTTGTCACTCCGTGTGATGGAGAGGTATCTTGGGGCCCACTCGGTAATACAACATCACAAACAAGCCTTGCAAGAAATGTGACTAAGTGTAAGTCACGTGATCTTGTATTACGGAACTAGTAAAGTGACTTGCTGGTAACGAGATTGAAATAGGTATGCGGATACCGACGATCGAATCTCGGGCAAGTAACATACCGAAGGACAAAGGGAATGACATATGGGATTATATGAATCCTTGGCACCGAGGTTCAACCGATAAAATCTTCGGAGAATATGTAGGATCGAATATGGGCATCCAGGTCCCGCTATTGGATATTGACCAAGGAGTGTCTCGGGTCATGTCTACATAGTTCTCGAACCCGCAGGGTCTGCACACTTAAGGTTCGATGATGTTTTAGTATAGTTGAGGTATATGTGTGGTTACCGAATGTTGTTCGGAGTCCCGTATGAGATCATGGACGTCACGAGGGTTTCAGGAATGGTCTGAAAACTAAGATTGATATATAGTATGGTCAATGACGTGATGTGATATATTGGATGTATGAGATGATCATGTTGTAATAGTTAATATCGACTTGCACGTCGATGCTACGACAACCGGCAGGAGCGATAGGGTTGTCTTTAAACTAAAGTTTGTGTTTGCAGATGCGTTTACTATATTGCTAGATCGTAGCTTTAGTAGTAATAGCATAGATAGCACGACAACCTCGATGGCAGCACGATGATGGAGATCATGGTGTGGCGCCGGTGACAAGAAGATCATGCCGGTGCTTTGGTGATGGAGATCAAGAAGCACAAGATGATGGCCAGATCATATCACTTATGAATTGCATGTGATGTTAATCCTTTTATGCACTTTATTTTGCTTAGAATGACGATAGCATTATAAGGTGATCTCTCACTAAAATTTAAAGATAAAATAGTGTTCTCCCCGACTGTGCACCGTTAGGACAGTTCGTCGTTTCGAGACACCACGTGATGATCTAGTGTAATAGACTCAACGTTCACATACAACGGGTGTAAAACAGTTGCACATGCGGAACACTCGGGTTAAACTAGATGAGCCTAGCATGTGCAGACATGGCCTCGGAACACATGATACCGAAAGGTCTAGCATGAATCGTATAGTTGATATGATTAGCGTAGAGATGCTTACCACTGAAACTATTCTCAACTCACGTGATGATTGGACTTGAGTTAGTGAATTTGGATCATGTACCACTCAAATGACTAGAGAGATGTACTTTTTGAGTGGGAGTTTATCAGTAATTGGATTAGTTAAACTCTAATTATCTTAAACATAGTCTAAGTCCACTTTGCAATATTTTTGTTGTAGATCAATGGCTCACGCAGTAGTCACCCTGAATTTTAATACGTTCCTAGAGAAAGCTAAGTTGAAAGATGATGGGAGCAACTTTGTAGTCTGGGCTCGTAATCTAAAGCTACTCCTGCAAGTTGGGAAGAAGGATTATGTCCTTAATGCTGCGTGATAATTCTCCATCGTATCTACTTTTTCGAACTCTTTTGCCCTTGTTTTGGACTATAATTTGCATGATTTGAATGGAACTAACCCGGACTGACGCTGTTTTCAGCAGAATTGCCATGGTGTTGTTTTTGCGCAGAAATAAAAGTTCTCGGAATGACCTGGAAACTTACGTGGCTTTTTTGTGGAATATATAAAAAGTACTGGCGCAATAATTACTTGAAGACATGGAGCCAGGAGCCCACAAGCCCAGGAGGCGCCCCCCTAGGGCACGCCTGCCAGGCTTGTGGGGCCCACGTAGCTCCGCAGCCTCCAATTCCAACTCTATAATGTCTCTCTCGCCCAGAAAAAATTAGGAGAGAACAGTTCATCGCGTTTCACGACATGGAGGCGCCGCCACCACCTGTTCTTCCTCAGGAGGGCAGATCTGGAGTCCGTTCTGGGCTCCGGAGAGGGGTAATCGATGTCGTCGTCATCACCAACCATCCTTCATCGCCAATTCCATGATGCTCTTCATCGTTCGTGAGTAATCTCATCGTAGGCTTGCTGGACGATGATGTGTTGGATGAAATCTATCATGTAATCGAGTTAGTTTTGATGGGGTTTGATCCCTAGTATCAACTATGTTCTAAGATTGATGTTGCTACTACTTTGCTATGCTTAATGCTTGTCACTAGGGCCTGAGTGCCATAATTTCAGATCTGAACCTATTATGTTTTCATCAATATATGTGTGTTCTTGATCCTATCTTGCAACTTGTAGTCACCTACTATTAGGGATGAAAACGGAGCAAAAACGGACGGAATTGAGTGCTCTCACATTTGTTTTCATATTGTTTTGCACAAGTGGAAACGAATACAGATACCCCGGAAATGAATACGGAAACAAATACTACCGGAAACAGACATGGAGCGAATACAAAACGGATACATAAATGGAAGTGGGCGTTGACCGGAACTTTAAAGCCCCTTGAATCATAGAGTAATACAGACAACAACAAGATTTAATGAATTGCTAACATGTCTACAAAATAATTTGATTATGTTAGCAACATATCCTAGTATTGTATTAGTACATGACAATTGTGTATAGGGTCTAGGTGAGTACATATATGGTAGTATAAGTTGGGCCTCAAATGATCCATTATGCTCATTGTGTCATTGTGTGTTATTTGATGGTTGGGCTACAAAGCAGCTGTAGGCCTATAGTAAAAATGGGAAATTCCATATTCACGAAAACGGAAAGTTCCATTTCCACATATTTTCCACCGAAAAACACTCTTTTGTTTTTGTTTCCGTTTTCACATTAAAAATTCCATTTCCATTTTCATTTTGCAAATTTCCATTTACGCTTTCATATTGCCTCCCCGTTTTCATTTTTCCTCCGGAAAAGCGGAAAGTTTCCACTCCATTTTCATCCCTACCTACTATGTGTTATGACCCGGCAACCCCGGAGTGACAATAGTCGGAACCACTCCCGGAGATGACCATAGTATGAGGAGTCCATGTATTCACTTTGTGCTAATGCTTTGTTCCGGTTCTCTATTAAAAGGACACCTTAATATCCCTTAATTTCCATTAGGACCCCGCTGCCATGGGAGGGATGGACAAAAGATGTCATGCAAGTTCTTTTCCATAAGCACATATTACTAAATACGTATTACATGCCTACATTACATTGACGAACTGGAGCTAGTTACATATCACCCTATGTTATAATTGTTACATGATGAATGTCATCCGACATAATTATCCATCACCGATCCAATGCCTACAAGATTTTCCTATACTGGTCCTTGCTAAGTTACTTTACCGCTACTGCTATCACACTTGCTACACAATTTACTACTGCTACTGTTACTGCTGCTACCGTTACTATCACACTACTTTGCTACTAAAACTTTGTTGCAGATACTAAGTCTTTCAGGTGTGGTTGAATTGACAACTAAACTGCTAATACCCGACAATATTCTTTGGCTCCCCTTGTGTTGAATCAATAAATTTGGGTTGAATACTCTACACTCGAAAACTGTTGCGATCCCCTATACTTGTGGGTTATCAAGACCTTTTTCTGGCGCCGTTGTCGGGGAGCATAGCTCTAATCCCTGAGTCACTATGGATTTATGTCTGTCTATCATTATGAGGAATCCGAGAGATCCAAATACTAAAGTGTTGCCCTCAACTACGAGGACAGGTAAGGAACTGCCATCTAGCTCTGCACTTGATTCACCTTCAGTTATGAGTAAATTTGCGACACCAGCACCTATTGGTAATTTTGATATGTCGGCTGTGCTTGATGATGCTACTTCTGCTATCGATGATGCTTATGATGATGCTTTGGTTGATAATGATATGCCACTAGGTGCATTTCTTGATGCACAAGTTGCTAGAGTTACTGCTGGATGTGATGATACTTCGGAAACTGATGAAATTATTGAAGTGGAACCTGCTGTCACACCTGTTAGACCTAGCTCTCCTAGATATGAATTTCCTCATATACCTAAGGGTTATGTTATGGAGGGAGAGGTAGCTAAAGACTTTCTTGCTTGTAGGGATAGCTATGATCTTGAGAATTTATTACGCAAGTGGAAAGAAAAATCTCTGAATGCTAGAATGAAATACGATCCTAAGTTTGCTACTTCACCCATCTTTGTTACTGAGAAGGATTATGAATTATCTATCGATCCTGAGTTAATCACTTTGGTTGAATCTGATCCTTTTCATGGTTATGAATCTGAAACGGTTGTAGCACATCTTACTAAACTGAATGATATAGCCACCCTATTCACGAATGAGGAAAAAACTTCTCCACTACTATATCCTTAAGTTGTTTCCTTTCTCACTAAAGGGTGATGCTAAAACTTGGTTTACTTCTCTTGCTCCTGGTTGTGTGTGTAGTCCCCAGGATATGATATACTACTTCTCTAAGAAATATTTTCCTGCCCATAAGAAACAAGCTGCCTTCCAGGATATATATAACTTTGTGCAAGTTGAAGAAGAGAGTCTCCCACAAGCTTGGGGGAGGCTTGTCCAGTTACTTAATGCTTTGCCTGATCACCCTCTTGAGAAAAATGAAACACTTGATATCTTTTATAATGGACTAAACGATGCTTCTAGGGACCACCTAGATAGTTGTGCTGGTTGTGTTTTCAGGGAAAGAACTGTGGAACAAGTTGAAATTATATTGAATAATATCTTGAGCAATGATAATGCTTGGACTATTCTCGAACCACCTCCGAAGACAACTCCGAAGAAAAGAGGTATTCTATTCCTCAGTCCTTAAGATATGCAAGAAGCCAAGAAATCTATGCAAGAGAAAGGTATTAAATCAGAAGATGTTAAGAATCTACCACCTATTGAAGAAATACATGGTTATTATAATCTGACACAGGTAGTAGAGGTAAATTCTCTTTGTAGATTCAATGAGAGTGATATTCCTTATGATAAACCTGCTAGCTTACGCTTAGATGAATTTGATAACTTCGTTGCCAAACAACAAAGTTTCAATGATTATGTTAGCAGACAATTGAGACAAAACGCTCGTATGATTAATCATATAAGTGCTTGTGTGGATAGAAATATCAATGATCTTAAGCTTGGGTAAACTTGCTTCTATGGTCACTACTCAAGTAGAACAAGTACTTAAGGCTCAGAATGACTTGCTTAATTAGTTGAATGACAATTCTGTTAGAGTTGTCACTAGAGGTGGTAGAATGACTCAGGAACCTTTGTATCCTGAGGGCCATCCTAAGAGAATTGAGCAATAATCTCAAGGAGTTAACACTGATGCACCTAGTCATACTGGCATTAGGAAGAAAAAGAAAGATGATAGGAACTTGCATGCTAGCAAACCTATTGCTGTTATACATGAGAATCCAAATGATGTCTCTGTTTCTGATGCCAAAACACAATCTGGTGATGAACATGAGCCTAGTGATAATATTGATAGTGGTATTCATGTTGATGCTCAACCTAGTAATGATAAGGATGTGGAGATTGAACCTGTTGTTGATCTTGATAACCCACAACCTAAGAACATGAGATATGCTAAGAATGATTTTATTGCTAGGAAGCATGGTAAAGAAACAGAACCATGGGTTCAGAAACCCACGCCCTTTCCTCCCAAACCATCCAAGAAAAAGGATGATGAGGATTTTGAGCGCTTTTGTTGAAATGATTTGACCTGTCATTTTGCAAATGCGTTTGACTGATATGCTTAAAATGTCTCCTTATGCTAAGTACATGAAAGATATTGTGACTAATAAAAGGAAGATACCTGAGGTTGAGATTTCCACCATGCTTGCGTACTACACTTTTAAGGGTGGGACTCCTAAGAAACTAGGTGATCCCGGAGTGCCCACTATACCTTGCTCCATTAAAGGAAATTATGTTAGAACTGCTTTACGTGATCTTGGTGCTGGTGTTAGTGTTATGCCTCTCTCTTTATATCGTAGACTTGAATTGGACAAGTTTACACCTACTGAAATTTCCTTGCAAATGGCCGACAAATCAACTGCTTTTCGTATCGGCATTTGCGAGGATGTGCCTGTTGTGGTTACAAACGTTACTATCTTAACAAACTTTGTTATTCTTGATATTCCCGAGGATGATGCCATGGCGGTCATCTTTGGAAGATCCTTTTTAAACACTACAGAGGCTGTGATTGATTGCAACAAAGGCAATGTCACTTTCCATGTTAATGGTAATGAGCACACGGTGCACTTTCCAAAGAAACAATATCGAGTTCATTGCATCAATGCTATTGGAAAAACTTCATCAATTCTTATTGGAGGCTTTGAATGCCCTATACCTACTGTCAAGATGAAGTATGATTTACTTGTTGGGGATATGCACATCCCCTATGACAGCCCGAGACCGACGCCCCAGAAGATTCCCCTTTTATTCCGTTTTCGTCATGTGGTTCGTTTGTCTGTCGCATTCATCATCGCATCATGCGCATCATCTGCATTGCATCTGTTGGAAATGTGCCCTAGAGGCAATAATAAAATGGGTATTATCATATTTCCTTGTTCATGATAATCGTCTATTGTTCATGCTATAATTGTATTAACAGGAAACAGTAATACATGTGTGAATAAATAGATCACAATGTGTCCCTAGCAAGCCTCTAGTTGGCTAGCTCGTTGGTCAATAGATGATCATGGTTTCCTGATCATGGGCATTAGATGTCATTGATAACGGGATCACATCATTGGGGGCATGATGTGATGGACAAGACCCAATCCTAAGCATAGCACTAGATCGTATTGTTCGTATGCTAAAGCTTTTCTAATGTCAAGTGTCTTTTCCTTCGACCGTGAGATTGTGCAACTCCCGGATACTGTAGGAGTGCTTTGGGTGTATCAAACGTCACAACGTAACTGGGTGACTATAAAGGTGCACTATGGGTATCTCTCAAAGTGTGTGTTGGGTTGGTACGAATCGAGATCGGGATTTGTCACTCCGTGTGACGGAGAGGTATCTCTCGGCCCACTCGGCAGAACATCATCATGAGCTCAATGTGACTAAGGAGTTAATCACACGATGAAGTGCTACGGAACGAGTAAAGAGACTTACCGGTAACGAGATTGAACAAGGTATAGGTATACCGACGATCGAATCTCGGGCAAGTTCTATACCAAGAGACAAAAGGAATCGTATACGGGATTGATTGAATCCTTGACATCGTGGTTCATCCGATGAGATCATCGTGGAGCAAGTGGGAGCCACCATGGGTATCCAGACCCTGCTGATGGTTATTGGCCGGAGAGGTGTCTCGGTCATGTCTGGCTGTCTTCCAAACCCGTAGGGTCTACACACTTAAGGTCCGATGACGCTAGGGTTATAGAGAATTGTTATACGAGGTTACCGAAAGTTGTTCGGAGTCCCGGATGAGATCCCTGACGTCACGAGGAGCTCCAAAATGGTCCGGAGGTAAAGATTGATATATAGGATGGATGGGTTTGGACATCGGAAGTGTTTCGGGCGTCACCGATAACGTACCGGGACCACCGGGACCACCGGAGGTGGCCCCGGGGGTCCACCAAAGGGGGGCAACGACCCCAAAAGGCTAGATGGGCCTAGTGCGGGAGGGAACCAGCCCCTAGGTGGGCTGGTGCGCCTCCCACACCTAGCCCAATGCGCAAGTGGTGGGGAGAGGGGGCAACCCTAGGCGCAGGTGGGCCTTAGGCCCACCAGGTGGTGCGCCACCCCCTCCCACCCTAGCCGCCGCACCCCTTTCCCATCTGGTGGCTGCCGCACCACCTAGGGGGAACCCTAGGGGTGGCGCACCCCCTCCCCCTCCTCCTATAAATAGAGAGGGGTTTTGGCCCTTTGGAGATAGACTTCTCCCTCTCCCTCGGCGCAGCCCTGCCCTTCTTTCTCCTCCTCTCTGCAGGTGCTTGACGAAGCCCTGCCGGGAGACCTCGTCTCTCCATCGACACCACGCCATCGTGCTGCTAGATTTCTTCCCCAACCTCTCCCTCCTCCTTGCTGGATCAAGGTGCGGGAGACGTCACCGGGCTGCACGTGTGTTGAAAGCGGAGGTGCCGTAGTTCGGCACTAGATCGGAATCACACCGCGATCTGAATCGCTGCGAGTACGACTCCATCAACCGTGTTCTAGCAATGCTTCCGCTTAGAGATCTTCAAAGGTACGAATATGCTCTTATCCCTCTCTCGTTGCTGGTCTCTCCATAGGAAGATCAGAATATCTGTCGGGACCCCGATCCTAAGCCATAGGAATCCAGCCTGTAACACATCGCATCCCTTTGCGGTCTCACGCACGGTTAACCCCAGGGCTGCAGCCTTACCTTAGCCGGGACCGTTTGCACCTTTTGACTCACGTATGCAATTGTGTCGCTAGTAGTCCAATGACAAAGAACCTGGATCGACATTTCTAGTCATAAACTAAAGTGGCAATTCCGCACAGGGACAGGCATATATGACCCAGCAAAGCAGGTGTCGGTCACCAGCGAATGTAGACGAGTCGTAGCCAGCTACAAGGACTCCATTACATCGCGTGACATTTCACCAAAGGGGACAGACATAGCAGCTAAGAAGGACACACGCCGGTCAACCAATGTGTCCGGAGCAATAGCGAGCTACCATGGCTCGTTGGATCACAAAGGGGCATTTCCCTGTAAGGAGTGCTACTAAAGTTTACGGCTAGGTAATCGAACCCCATACATATCAAGCATGACACACGTACGCATGGCATACCGATATGTATAGATACATGATGGCATCACAACATAACCATAAACATACAAGTTTTATTTAAAAGGCTCGAAAGAGCCACACACATAATATTACACGGTAAGGGTCTCACGACCCATCAAAGCAGTCATTCAGTTACAAGCCAGCGGAAGTGTTTAAAACTGTCTGAGTACAGACAGGAGAAACTAGAAGGCACATCGCCTTACTATACTACAGACCCAACCTAGGGCCAGATCGTAGCTGGGACACCAGCTACTCGTCGTCGCCGATGTCTATGAAGAACCCTCCATTAGGGTCATTAGCAACCTGTGCAACATTTATTAAGGAAACATGAGTACGGAGGTACTCAGCAATACTTTAGGATAACTATCTACTCATGCAATGTATCAATAAGGTATTGTGGGGTTTCATGCGGAAAGCCAGCATTTGACTTGTGGCTAGACATCTTGCATTTTTAAATAATTTTGACAACTTGATTCCTCGCACACGAGTCCACTAACAACACAACGATACTCCATCGTGGAATCATTCCGTCAACATACGGAAATTCCGTCCACGACACTCACGCTTATCTTGACAATTTTATGAGTAGCCATTGAAGTTATCTATGAACAACATATGTCTCCAAGTAGTCCATATCCGCGGACGTGGCTATCCGAATAGATCATAACCCTGCAGGGGTGTACTTCATCACACACGCTCTCGCCACTTATCGCCATGTGCACGTCATGCACCTCGGCAACCTTCAAGCGGAAGCCCAGCGAGGGAGTCGGCCACGACCGTTAACCACACTATTACCTGGTCCAGGTTTATCGCCTATCTGAGAGTAACCCATAGGGAAGTCCGGCCGAGGTTTCCGCCATGGCCTCAAACGATGTGCGCAGGGTTCCCAAGCCCACCATCCGGGTGCCACTTGGTACACCGTTCCACTACGTACCGCATCACAGCCCACCTCTCAGGTCAGCGCTATGCACGGCCTCCAGCATGACTATACACACCAGAAACTACTTGCAACTCCTGGACCGAGTACTAAGCGATTAATAAGTCGAGAGGGTCAATTAAGTATCCCAACGTGTGGTAATATCTAGCCTTGGATTACATACACGGAACTCAGTTCGTAAGGACGGTTCTAATGAAACAACCCGCCATGTACTCCTACACAGCCTTTCACCGGTACCTTTACCAAATCAGGTTCAACTCACAACCTTTACTTACTGAACACATTATCACAATTCTGTTCATCTCCAAGATGACAGACCATACACAACTCTAAGCATAGCATGCATAGCAGGATAAGGCACATCATGGCTCAAGCAACTACCAGGTATGCTAGGTTGCAAGGTTCAGCTATTTACTGTGACAAGGATAGGTTATGCAAAGGAAGTTGGTTCAAATAACGTGGCAAAAGCATTTGAAGAATTTGATCCTAATGCAATAAATAAGTGCAGGAGCGAGAACATGGGATTTATCGGAATGATCAACATGGTTGCTTGCCTTGTTGCTTAGAGGAGGGACGATATCCGTCAGACGGATATTCGGTGGAATCCGGGGGAGTGGAGCCTACCGAAAGGAATGACAACAATCAATAACAAACATATGCAACAAGATGATGCATGAGCATGGCATGAAGATGCAAAGTGGTATACTATTATATCTAACATTTATTAGGTTTGAAGTTGATTTGAATCAAATTCAAATATCACTTCAAATGAGGTATTCTCAAATACCATTTTAATTGATTCGACCTGATGCTCAGATCACTTGCTTTTAACATGCATGGTATGACATGTTAGGTTGCTGGTTTGTAATTTGGACAGTGTTTGATCATATCTTTCGAAGTGAAATTTAAATAATTTTCCAAATTCCATCTCGAAAGTATTTATGAAAGTTAACTTATTCATTAATCTACATGTTTGGGTTCAGTAACATTTTCAAACATGTTTGACAATGACATATTCAGATTCCTTGGATTTTCTGATACTTTTTCATATATAAATTATTTTCATTGGAGTTACGGACTAATTTCTATGATTTTTAGAAGTTTTGACATTTTTCTGGAATTCTTTTAAATCAGAAAACTCTTTACTGCATCAGCATGACATCAGCAGGTCCAGCTGGCCGTTGAAAGTCAAACCTGACCAGTGGGACCCACTGGTCAGTGACTCTGGTCAGTTTTAGATTAGAATTAATCTTAATTAGCTAATTAACCTCACTCGACCCACATGTCAGTGACTTATTAGATTATTTGATTTTATTTTTATTATTCCAGATTATCCAGAGGCTAGCCCCACACGTCAGTGGCTCAGGCCAGCTGAGATCCACCGGCGGCGAGGTCGTCCTGAGGCTACTGGTGGCCTCAGATGGACCAACCCTTCACCGGAGGGCTACCGGGGACGAGCTGCAGCGTCGGTCCTCATCGGGCTCCGATGGAACTAGGCCTAGAGGAGGGAATCGACGGGGAAAACTTAGGGGAAATCTGCGCAAGCTCACGGGGAGTGCAGAGGAGGGCTTAGACGGCTCGGGGAAGCACTGAGGGCAACGAATCGAGCAGAGCTCGTCGGCGGCCGAAGGTTTAATATGACGGTGCCGTGGGCGTTGCAGGGCTCGGGAGGCTTCGGCTTCTGCAGGGAGGACCAGCTCGTCGAGGCGGAGCTAATGGCACACTCGGGAGGAAGATCCTGTGGCTTGGGGCACGGGCAGCTCGAGCTCGAGGTCCTGTCATTGACGGTAGCGGGGATCTGAAGAACCGAGAGGAGAGGGGGGAGAAGGAGCACGGGAATGGATAGCTACGTGCTCGGGGAGGTTATCCCCGTGCTTGCCAGCGCGAAGCGGCAACCAGGCAGGCAGAGAGCTGCGTGGAGGCACGCAGCGTCGCGGCGGCCACCTCGTGCTCCTACTGGCAAGGAGGAAGACGTCAGCGCGTCTGGGCCTGGGCTGAGGTGAGCGATAGGTAATTCCTTCCTCTTTTTTTCTCTGTTTTGTTTCTGTTTTGCTAACTAATTGATTTACTATTCATTTCAGCTCCAAAATAGTTTGTAAAAACTATTTTGAACACACCAAAATATTTGTTGGAATATATCCAACCATTCCTGGAGTTTTCAACATTTTTGAAAACTTAAAGTTTTTGAACTCAAATTTTAAACATGAAACCAGTAGCTTTTTGCATTTATTTAAAATGCCAAAAGTGTTATGAAAATGGTTTTCTTCATTGCTTATTTACTTCCATGATTTATCAGAAAAGTTGAACTTTTCTTGAGGCCATTTTGAGTTCATTGATTTGAACAAGTTTATAATTCCTTTGAATTTGAGAAGTGGCTAGGGTTTTTGAGTGTTCCTTCACCACTTGCTTGTTCTTGTTGCAATTCTCTTGGATGCAATGCAAAGAAGATATGAGCACAATGCTAAACCTTGGTTAGGGTTCCAGGGATGTGACAATATCGTAGGAAATTTTTTGAATTTATGCTACGTTACCCAACAGTGGCATCCGAGCCAGGTTTGCTATGCGTAGATTCTATGCACGAGTAGAATACAAAAGTTGTGGGTGATGATTTGTCAATTTTCTTGCCGCTACTAGTCTTATTCTTTTCCGGCGGTATTGTGGGATGAAGCGGCCTGGACCGACTTTACACGTACGCTTGCGTGAGACTGGTTCCACCGACAGACATGCACACCGTGCATAAAGGTGGCTAGAGAGTGTCTGTCTCTCCTACTCTAGTCAGATTGGATTTGGTGAAAAGAGTCCTTATGAAGGGTAAATAACTTTGGCATATCATCGTTGTGGCTGTCACGTAGGTAAGAAGGCGTTCTTGCTAGAAACCCAAATCAGCCACGTAAAACTTGCAACAACAATTAGAGGACGTCTAACTTGTTTTTGCAGGGTTTGACATGTGATGTGATATGGCCAAATTTGTGATGTTGCATGTATGATGTATGAGATGATCATGTTATTGTAATAGGTTTCACGACTTGCATGTCGATGAGTATGAAAACCGGCAGGAGCCATAGGAGTTGTCTTAATTTATTGTATGAGATGCAACGCCATGTGCTTACTACTTTTACTTCATTGCTAACGGATAGCTATAGTAGTAGTGATAGTAGTAGTTGGCGTGACGACTTCATGGAGACACGATGATGGAGATCATGGTGTCACGCCGGTGATGATGATGATCATGCGATGCCTGAAGATGGAGATCGAAAGGGCAAAGATGATAATGGCCATATCATGTCACTATATGATTGCATTGTGATGTTTATCATGTTTTTCATCTTATTGCTTAGAACGACGGTAGCATAATAAGATGATCCCTCTTAAAATTTCGAGAACGTATTCCCCTAAGTGTGCACCATTGCGAAGGATCGTTGTCTCGAATCACCACGTGATGATCGGGTGTGATAGATTCTAACGTTCGCATACAACGGTTGTAAGCCAGATTTACACACGCGAAACACCTAGGTTGACTCGACGAGCTTAGCATGTGCAGACATGACCTCGAATACAAGAGACCAAAAGGTCGAACATGAGTCGTATGGTTGAATAGGATCAACATGAAGTTGCTCACCATGGTGACTAGTCCGTCTCACGTGATGACCGGACACGGGTTAGTCAACATGGATCATGTATCACTTAGATGACTAGTGGGATGTCGATTTAAGTGGGAGTTCCTACTTAATATGATTAGATGAACTTAATTGTCATGAACTTTGTCTAAAAGGTTTGTCTTTATAAATATTGTAGATGGCCAACGTCAACCTCAATTTCAACGCATTCCTAGAGAAAAACAAGCTGAAAGATGATGGTAGCAACTATGCGGACTAGGTTTGCAACTTGAAGCTCATCCTTGAAGCAGCTAAAAAGGCTTATGTCCTTGATGCGCCGCTAGGTGACCCTCCCGCTCCCACAGCAGCCGAGGACATTCTGAACGTCTGGCAAACGCGGAGTGATGACTACTCTCTGGTTAGGTGTGGCATGTTATACAGTTTAGAAACGGGGCTCCAAAGGCGTTTTGAGAACCACGGACCATATGAGATGTTCCAAGAGCTGAAGCTAGTTTTTCAAGCTCATGCCCGTGTCGAGATATATGATGTCTCCGACAAGTTCTTTAGCTGTAAGATGGAGGAGAACACTTCTGTCAGTGAGCACATACTCAAAATGTCTGGGTTACACGGTCGTCTGACTTCACTTGGAGTCGAACTTCCGGATGATGCTATAATTGACAAAATCCTCCAGTCTCTCCCACCAAGCTACAAACCTTTTGTGCTTAACTACAACATGCAAGGGATGGAGAAGACCATTCCCGAGTTGTACTCGATGCTCAAGTCTGCAGAAGTAGAAATCCAGAAAGAGCATCAAGTGTTGATGGTCAACAAGACCACTAGTTTCAAGAAGGGCAAGGGTAAGAAGAACTTCAAGAAAGACGGCAAAGCTGTTGCTGCGCCCGGTAAGCCAGATGCCGGGAAGAAGAAAAAGAATGAACCCAAGCCTGAGACTGAGTGCTTCTATTGCAAGGCAAAGGGTCACGGGAAGCGGAACTGCCCCAAATACTTAGCGGACAAGAAGGCCGGCAACGTTAAAGGTATATGTGATATACATGTTATTGATGTGTACCTTACCAGCGCTCGTAGTAGCTCCTGGGTATTTGATACCGGTGCTGTTGCTCACATTTGCAACTCAAAGCAGGAACTGCGGAATAAGCGGAGACTGGCCAAGGATGAGGTGACGATGCGCGTCGGGAATGGTTCAAAGGTCGATGTGATCGCCGTCGGCACGCTACCTCTACATCTACCGTCGGGATTAGTCTTAAACCTTAATAATTGTTATTTAATACCAGCTTTAAGCATGAACATTGTATCAGGGTCTTGCTTAATGCGAGACGGCTACTCATTTAAGTCAGAGAATAATGGTTGTTCTATTTATATGAGTGATATGTTTTATGGTCATGCTCCGCTGGTGAATGGTTTATTCTTGATGAATCTCGATCGTGATGTTACACATATTCATAGTGTGAGTACCAAAAGATGTAAAGTTGATAATGATAGTCCCACATACTTGTGGCACCGCCGCCTTGGTCATATCGGTGTTAAGCGCATGAAGAAGCTCCATACTGATGGACTATTAGAGTCTCTTGACTTTGAATCATTTGACACATGCGAACCGTGCCTCATGGGCAAGATGACTAAGACTCCATTCTCAGGAATAATGGAGAGAGAAACCGACTTATTGGAAATAATACATACTGATGTGTGTGGTCCAATGAACGTTGAAGCTCGCGGTGGCTATCATTATGTTCTCACTCTCACCGATGATTTGAGTAGGTATGGGTATATCTACTTGATGAAGCACAAATCTGAGACATTTGAAAGGTTCAAGGAATTTCAGAGTGAGGTCGAGAATCAACGTGATAGAAAATTGAAGTATCTACGACATGATCGTGGAGGAGAATATTTGAGTCACGAGTTTAGCACACACCTAAGGAAGTGTGGAATTGTTTCACAACTGACGCCGCCTGGCACACCACAACACAACGGAGTGTCTGAACGTCGTAATCGCACTTTATTAGATATGGTACGATCTATGATGTCTCTTACTGAGCTACCACTATCATTTTGGGGATACGCATTAGAAACTGCGGCATTCACATTAAATAGGGCACCGTCTAAATCCGTTGAGACGGCACCGTATGAACTATGGTTTGGCAAGAAACCTAAGTTGTCGTCTCTTAAAGTTTGGGGCTGCGATGCTTATGTGAAGAAACATCAACCAGAAAAGCTCGAACCCAAAGCGGAGAAATGCGTATTCATAGGATACCCTAAGGAAACTATTGGGTAGACCTTCTATCTTAGATCCGAAGGTAAAACCTTTGTTGCCAAGAACGGATCCTTTCTAGAGAAAGAGTTTCTCTCGAAAGAAGTAAGTGGGAGGAAGGTAGAACTTGATGAGGTAATTACACCCCCTCTCGAACAGGATAGTAGCGCGGCGCGGGAAGTTGTTCCTGTGGTGCCTACACCACTGAAGAGGATGTTAATGATGATGATCATGAAGCTTCGGATCAAGTTACTACTAAACCGCGAAGGTCCACAAGGACACGCTCCGCACCAGAGTGGTACGGCAACCCTGCGATGGAAATCATGTTGTTAGACAATGGTGAACCTTCAAACTATGAAGAAGAGATGGCGGGCCCGGATTCCAACAAATGGCTTGAAGCTATGAAATCCGAGATAGGATCCATGTAAGAGAACAAAGTATGGACTTTGGTGGACTTGCCCGATGACCGGCGAGCCATAGAAAATAAATGGATCTTCAAGAAGAAGACTGATGCAAACGGTAATGTAACCGTTTATAAAGCTCGACTTGTCGCAAAGGGTTATCGACAAATTCAAGGAGTTGACTACGAAGAGACTTTCTCTCCCGTAGCGAAGCTGAAATCAGTCTGAATCATGTTAGCGATTGCCGCCTTTTATGATTATGAAATTTGGAAAATGGACTTCAAAACAGCGTTCCTTAACGGGAACCTTAAGGAAGAGTTGTATATGATGCAACCAGAAGGTTTTGTCGACCCTAAGGGTGCTAACAAAGTGTGCAAGCTCCAGCGCTCCATCTATGGGCTGGTGCAAGCATCTCGGAGTTGGAACATTCGCTTTAATGAGGTGATTAAAGCGTTTAGGTTCATACAGGTTTAAGGAGAAGCCTGTCTGTACAAGAAAGTGAGTGGGAGCTCTGTAGCTTTCCTCATACTGTATGTGGATGACATATTATTGATGGGGAATAATATAGAGATGTTGGAGAGCATAAAGGCCTATTTGGACAAGAGTTTTTCAATGAAGGACCTTGGAGAAGCTGCATACATATTAGGCATCAAGATCTATAGAGATAGATCGAGACGCCTCATAGGTCTTTCGCAAAGCACATACCTTGACAAGATATTGAAGAAGTTCAATATGGAAAACTCAAAGAAAGGGTTCTTGCCAGTTTTGCGAGGTATGAGATTGAGTAAGACTCAGTCGCCGACCACGACAACAAATAGAGAGAAGATGAGTTTTGTCCCCTACGCTTCAGCCGTAGGCTCTCTTATGTATGCCATGCTGTGTACCAGACCTGATATAAAACTTGCCATAAGTTTGGTAGGGAGGTACCAAAGTGATCCCGGTATGGAAAACTGGACAGCGGTCAAGAATATCCTTAAGTACCTGAAAAGGACTAATGAAATGTTTCTCGTTTATGGAGGTGACGAAGAGCTCGTCGTAAATGGTTACGCCGATGCTAGCTTCGACATAGATCCGGATGACTCTAAGTCACTGACCGGATATTTATATGTTTTGAATGGTGGGGCAGTGAGCTGGTGCAGCAACAAGCAAGCAGTCGTGGCAACATCTACATGTGAAGCGGAGTACATAGCTGCTTCAGAAGCGGCTCATGAAGGAATTTGGTTGAAGGAGCTCATCACCGACCTTGGAGTGGTTCCAAGCGCGTCGGGTCCAATGACACTCTTCTGTGATAACACTGGGGCCATTGCCATAGCCAAGGAGCCCAGGTTTCACCGAAAGACGAAGCACATCAAACGCCGCTACAACACCATCCAGGACCATGTCCAGAGTGGAGTGATAGATATTTGTAAAGTACACACGGATCTGAATATTGCAGACCCGTTGACTAAACCTCTTCCACGAGCAAAACATGATCAACACCATAATACTATGGGTGTTCGATACATCACAATGTAACTAGATGATTGACTCTAGTGCAAGTGGGAGACTGTTGGAAATATGCCCTAGAGGCAATAATAAAATGGTTATTATCATATTTCCTTGTTCATGATAATTGTCTATTGTTCATGCTATAATTGTATTAGTAGGAAACAGTAATACATGTGTGAATAAATACATCACAATGTGTCCCTAGCAAGCCTCTAGTTGGCTAGCTCATTGGTCAATAGATGATGATGGTTTCCTGATCATGGGCATTAGATGTCATTGATAACGGGATCACATCATTGGGAGAATGATGTGATGAACAAGACCCAATCCTAAGCATAGCACTAGATCGTATTGTTCGTATGCCAAAGCTTTTCTAATGTCAAGTGTCTTTTCCTTCGATCGTGAGATTGTGCAACTCCCGGATACCGTTGGAGTGCTTTGCGTGTATCAAACGTCACAACGTAACTGGGTGACTATAAAGGTGCACTACGGGTATCTCTGAAAGTGTCTGTTGGGTTGGTACGAATCGAGATCGGGATTTGTCACTCCGTGTGACGGAGAGGTATCTCCGGGCCCACTCGGTAGAACATCATCATGAGCTCAATGTGACTAAGGAGTTAGTCACACGATGACGTGCTACGCAACGAGTAAAGAGACTTACCGGTAACGAGATTGAACAAGGAATAGGTATACCGACGATCGAATCTCGGGCAAGTTCTATACCGACAAACAAAAGGGAATCGTATACGGGATTGATTGAATCCTTGACATCGTGGTTCATCCGATGAGATCATCGTGGAGCATGTGGGAGCCACCATGGGTATCCAGACCCCGCTGATGGTTATTGGCCGGAGAGGTGTCTCGGTCAGGTGTGCCTGTCCTCCGAACCCGTAGGGTCTACACACTTAAGGTCCGATGACGCTAGGGTTATAGGGAATTGTTATACGAGGTTACCGAAAGTTGTTCGGAGTCCCGGATGAGATCCCGGACGTCACGAGGAGCTCCGGAATGGTCCGGAGGTAAAGATTGATATATAGGATGGATGGGTTTGGACACCGGAGGTGTTTCGGGCGTCACCGGTAACGTACCGGACCACCGGGACCACCGGAGGTGGCCCCGGGGGTCCACCGAAGGGGGCCAACGACCCCAAAAGGTAGATAGGCCTAGTGCGGGAGGGAACAAGCCCCTAGGTGGGATGGTGCGCCTCCCATACCCAGCCCAATGCACAAGTGGTGGGGAGAGGGGGCAACCCTAGGCGTAGGTGGGCCTTAGGCCCACCAGGTGGTGCGCCACCCCCTCCCACCCTAACCCCCGCTCCCCTTTCCCATCTGGTGGCTGCCGCACCACCTAGGGGGGAACCCTAGGGGTGGTGCACCCCCCTCCCCCCTCCTCCTATAAATAGAGAGGGGTTTTGGCCCTTGGGAGATAGACTTCTCCCTCTCCCACGGCGCAGCCCTACCCTTCTTTCTCCTCCTCTCTGCCGGTGCTTGGTGAAGCCCTGTTGGGAGACCTCGTCTCTCCATCGACACCACACCGTCGTGCTGCTGGAGTTCTTCCCCAACCTCTCCCTCCTCCTTGCTGGATCAAGGTGCGGGAGACGTCACCGGGCTGCACTTGTGTTGAACGCGGAGGTGCCGTAGTTCGGCACTCGATCGGAATCACACCGCGATCTGAATGGCTGCGAGTACGATTCCATCAACCCCGTTCTAGCAACGCTTCTGCTTAGCGATCTTCAAAGGTATGAAGATTCTCTTACCCCTCTCTCGTTGCTGGTCTCTCCATAGGAAGATCTGAATATCGTAGGAATTTTTTTTGAATTTATGCTACGTTACCCAACAGCATCGCCATCTCCGTTGCCGCCAGTTTTCAAACTTGCATCCGTTGTTAGTTGCCGGTTCTCGTTGTTGTTCGTTCTGAGTCCGTTCTCACAAGCACACGCCCGCAGCATCGTTCGAACCCTGTTTTAAAAGTGTGTTGAAAACTTTCTCTGATCGGGCTGAAACTAGGCATGCGGTCGTAATTAGTTATATCTAGGCCGCCTGTCGTATTTCGTCGCAAACAGAGTCCATCATGTACCCGGATGGTCGACCATAGCGGCACCATCTTCGGTTATTCGTCGGACGTCTGTCGGTGTTTGAAAATTCGTTGCCACGCCACCCATTCTCCCTATCGTCTCCGAATATCCACGCTACACGGCCATGTAACCGTTCCCGCGTTCGGAATCGTCCGAATCCGACCGCACGGTTGGATTCGGAACGAAATTTCACTAAACCTAGCCCCCCTTTGCCTATAAATAGGACCTCCCATGCTATTTTTAGGCAGCCCTCACTCTCTCCTCGAAATCCGTGCCTAACCTAACCCTAATCCCACTCTCTCTCTCCTCCCTCCCACCTCTGCGCAGCCGCCGGCCCACCCCAGCCCGCGCGAGGCCCTCCGGGCCCATCCGGCCGCCGCCGCCGCAACGCTCCAGCGCGCCTGCTCCCGAGGGAGACCCCCAGCTCCCGAGGCAGCAACCTCTCCCTGCCCGAGCAACCCTCGCCGGAGTTCCTCGCCGATCGCTGCCCCGCTTGCCGGAAGCTCCCCGGAGATCCCGAGCCGGTCGCCTCCCTGCTCCTCCTCGGTGTACCGCCGCAGCCAGCGCAGCTCCGGCCCCGTGCGCCTGCTCCCGCGACGAGCCCTGCCTCCCGCCGGCCGGATCCGGTCCGGGGAAGGGCTGCCTCGCCCCGCCTCGCCTGCTACCGGCGAGCTGTCGCCGCCGCCCCCCTTATAGCGCTCGGGAGCGAGCCGAGCTCAAGGAGGACGATGCTCCAGGCCAGCGCCACCAAATGCCTCACCCTTGGCCGGCTCCCCCGCCTCGGCCCAGCGCCAGGGCGCCCGAGGCCCAACGCCTCCCTCACCCGGAGCCCACCTCTAGCTTCGGCAGCCAGGGAGGCTGCCTTCCACACTGCCCTTCTAGCCCAAGAGGCCCCCCCGAGCTGAGATCTATCCCCCGCCCTAAGCACCGGTTAGTGTGATGCGCCCACTAGCTCGGCCCGATAGATTTATTAGAGTTTTCGAATTAGTGATTTCAGGAATTAGACGATTATTCTTTCGCCCGTAACTTTTATTCCGTTATTCGGATCGCGACATGTAGTATATGGTTTTCATGTAGTTTGTCGCGTAGAATGCGATTTCACAACTTGCATATTTGTTTGACGTAGATTAGCATGCCATATGCATAGGTTAACGTGCTATTTGTATAGGATATGTCCCGTATTTATTTTCCGCGCGAGTTCGAATTGCTCGGATGCCGTCGTATAAATTTCCATGTTTTAGCAACCTCTTTTCCATGTATTTTAGAGTAGTCGGTGGTACTTTTGCGTGTAGGGATTTTCCGCTAGATTATTTTCCGTGTTTGGATATTATCTCGCATTTACGTGTGGCATTATATTTGTTGCGCAACCCCACTTATTTTATATGTTTTCGGGGTAGAAAAATCCATTGGATTTTTCTGTGCAATTAGTTTTAGCATTAGAGCAAGTTAGTTCGCGCGATATTTTGCCGTGATGCCCTTTTGTTTACTTCGTAGGATTTATTTCGTGCTTCGTTTGATTAAGTTGTCAAGTAGGGAGTTGTTTTTTGATGTTTAGTCTAGCCCCTGGTATTTTTGGTTGCAATAGAAATGCATGTTTAGGTGTGGTTTGATTGCTCTCAAGGTGCTAGAAATAGTGCTGATTTGGAGGTGCTGAAATATTTCTAAGTCTGAAATCTGTTATATTTTGTTGTTGTCTTGTCTTGCTTGTATCTTGTTATCTGTCGCTCTTTTGAGGTTGGTCCAATGGAGTTAGTTGTAGCCCTTGTGTTTCTCTAGCATGCTGTGAATTTTCATGCCATTTGTAGTCCTGTAGCTATGAGTTTTCCTGCTGTCAATATGGCCTCAGATCGAAAACTGCACTTTCATGAGGTGTTATTTTACCTAGTGATCCATGATGCCATGTGTTTCTCTAGGTGCTGAAATATTTCTAAGTCTGAAATAGTGTGTGAGAAGCCATTCTGTGACTTCTTTCCCTAGTGATCCATGATGCCAAGCTAGTTGTTGATAGTTGTTTGTAGTAATGATTCTTGCCCTCTTTCGTGTCATGCCTTGCTTGAGTTTATCAGAGTTGTGTAGCCCGTAGTTGTGGGGCGTAGAAAATGCTATGTGGCTGGTTTTGGCAGATCATAGTGATTTCTTGTTTTGCTCGTAGTTTTTGATCCGTAGCTCCGATTTGATCGTGTCCTACATGAAACTTGCTTAGAATCTCGTGTAGATTCATTTTATCTTGCCGGTTGTATGTTTTGAAGTTCTCGTGACCGTCGTTGCACACATATTGCATTCATGCCATCATATCTAGCGGTGCTTGTATCTTTTGAACCGTAGCACCGTTGGAGAAGTTCTCTATGTGTAAATTGCTTGTCTCGACGCGTAGAATAATGTGAACCTATTTGTTTTGCTGTTTAACAACTAATTAAATGTCTTAGTTCAGATCTGGGCAGAATTGTAAATTAATATGTGAGGTCGTCTCAGAGGTGCTATATGTCATTTCCGACCTCATTGAAAATGCCTAGATAGGTAGATTAATTACGCTTCACCTCTTGCCATGTTTAGTCACATTCAATATTGTCGTGTACCTAATCTGGATAGAACTAAATAAATAAACGTGGAGTTTCGTCAATATGCAACTCGTTGCACATTGAACTTCACTTAATGTGTAGTGTTTATTTGTGTGAGTTGTCATGCCGTGACATGCATGTATTCAGCTGCTCATGCATCATTTGTGTTGTGCATCGTGTGGTGAATATTGTGTCTTGATGCTTGTTTCCAGTTTCCCCCGTCTTCATAGAGCTCCGCAAGCGTGTTGGATGTGAGGACCCGTTCGACTACGTCGGTTCGTCTGCTTCACGGAGACATTCTTCTTCCAAGCGGGAGCTCAGGCAAGATGACCATTTCCCCAGATACCATTACTATCATTGCCATGCTAGTTTTACCGTTTCTATCGATTATGTCTCGTTGCCTACCACCTGTTAAATATCAGCCTCTCAACAATGCCATGAAAACCTTCAACCACTTCAACCTAGCAAGCCACTGATTGGTTATGTTACTTCTTGCTTAAACCTGTGTTAGCGTCGCTAGTTGCAGGTGCAGTTGCTTCCATGTGATAACATGGTTTCCTTTTTATATCACCATATTAAATGCTATTTAATTTAATGCACCTATATACTTGGTAAAAGGTGGAAGGCTCGGCCTTTCTAGCCTGGTGTTTTGTTCCACCTTTGCCCCCTTAGTTTTCGGCTACCGGTGTTATGTTCCATAAATGAGCGATCCTAACACGATCGGGGTTGTTATGGGGACCCCCTTGATAATTCGTTTTAGATTAAAGCTGGTCTGGCAAGGCCCAACTTTGGTACTACATTTGCCTAATAACCTAATAATAATGCATAGGGACCCACCGGCACCCGCGGAGTAATTTAATCAACCCCCGGGACAGTGCTCCTCATGAGTGTTGGTCCCACCTAAGCGATGTCCGGCGCCCCTCTGGTCTCTCGGAGGTTTAGCCATCCCGACGTCTAGCTCATCCATCGTGTCCTGGGAACCAGATACGCGGCTCCTATCGGGATCGTCGACACGTCGGGCGGCCTTGCTGGAATAGTTTTACCTTTGATGAAATATCTTGTGCATCGGGGTTCCGGTGATGCTTTGGGTAATCTCAGAGTTGAGGTTTTCCACTAGGGAATCCGACGAGATCGCGAGCTTCGTGATTGAGGATTTCTATGCGGCTTGTGGTAATTTGTGATGGACTAGTTGGAGCACCCCTGTAGGGTTAAATCTTTTCGGAAAGCCGTGCCCGCGGTTATGTGGCAACGTGGAAGCTTTGTTTAACACCTCTTCTAGATAACTTGAAGTTAACTTAATTAAAATATGCCAATTGTATGCGTAACCGTGACTGTCTCTTTCGTGAGTTCCTTCTCTGATCGAGGACACGGTGGGGTTATGTCTAACGTAGGTAGGTGTTCAGGATCATTCATTTGATCATCAGTAGTTCATGTCCGTTATGCGTAGATCTCCCCCCTCTTATTTCTTGTACTGGTAAGTTAGCCACCAAATATATGCTTAGCCGTTGCTACAACCTCACCACTTAACCATACCTCACTCATTAAGCTTTGCTAGTCTTGATACCTTTGGAAATGAGATTGCTGAGTCCCCTGAGGCTCACAGATTACTACAACACCAGTTGCAGGTACAGATAAAGGTTACTTGACGCGAGCGCGTTGATTGTTCATTTGGAGTTGCTTCTTCTTCTTCTTATTCATCGGTCTAGGATGGGTTCCAGGCCGGCAGCCTGGGATAGCAAGGATGGACGTCGTTCTTCGTTTGTCGTTTGTTTTCGTCCGTAGTCGGACCCTGCTCTTTCTCTTGATGGTTATGTAATGTACTGATGTGACACTGATGTAGCTTGTGGCGAGTGTAAGCCAATTCTCTCTCTCTCTATATATATATATATATATCTTCTTTTCAGTACATGTACTTGTAACGATATCCATTATTGCGACACGATGAGATGCGCTTCTATCCCTGACGAGGCCTTCGTGCCAAATTGAGGATAGGGTCGCATCTTGGGCGTGACATCCCCGTTGAGGTAACTTAGTGATTATTCAAAAATTCTCCGGTTTTATGTGATTTGAAAAAAGTTTGTCAAGGAGACTTGATCAACCTCATTGACAGATTTCTTTTGATGACCATGAGATGGATGAATCTATAAGTCACAACCTTCTGTTCCCAACTTTTACTTTCTGTTGTTTAGAAGAAAAATAATAAATTTAGCTTTATTTTCCTGTTCTCTGCTTTTTTCCATTCCTTAGAAAAGTGACCCGAAAATAAAAGTTCTCCAAATGCCCTGAAATTCGAGTATGATTTTTTATGGAATATTTGAAAATTTCTGAGATAGAAAGCTAGTCAGGGGGATGCACCAGTGGGCCACAAGCCCAGGAGGCGCGGCCACCCCCCTAGCCGTGCTTGGCAGGCTTGTGGGCCCCACGTGCCCCCCTCCACCTATTCCGTTCCCATATCCTTAGTCTACCTCCAGAAAAAATCATTCCACAGCTCAAACCCGTTTTCTTGCTCTTTGTGCTGCATTTTTCGATCTCCTTGTGCAAAGCCCCATTCACCAAACTGTTTTGGGGAATTGTTCCTTGGTATGTGACTCCTCCATTGGTCCAATTAGTTTTTGTTCTAGTGCTTTATTCGTTGCATATTTTTGCTTCCTTGGTGACCCTGTTCTTGAGCTTTGCATGTTAATTTTAGTTGGTCCCAAGTAGTTTTGATGCATGATATGGCCTCTAGACACTTGTACGAGTAGTTGCTATGAGTTTTGTTGAGCCTTGTTCACTTTTCTTTTGAGTCACTAAAAATTTCAGAAAAAGAAGATGTTCTGGAAAAACTATCATGGTGGTTCCTCAAGCAAAAGGGGTCCCCATCTCGCGATTCGGGAGCCCGATCCTTATCAGCCGAGGAATGCACGGGTACAACCATGTGAATGGCCTTCCGATGAATTCATGATTGATGCAGGTTTCAAGGACGAGTTTCATACATTTTTTCACAATGTTGGGCTCGAAGAATTCATCTCCAATAAATGTGAACAATATACTACACTCACTGCGTCTTTTGTTTGTAGATTCAAATTTTTCAGTTGGCCGTGAGACATCCATACTGTTTGATCTTTATGATAAATCGTATACCATGGATTTAGAGGATTTTAATAGAAATTGCAAGATACCTGATTGGGGTAGTCCCAATGACCCTCCTAAATCTTCGGTTAGAGATTTTATTTCTAGTATAACTGTTGGAGAAACTGGAGATATTACGCAGGCTACCATGGGGAGCATTCATTTTCCTGCCTTACATTATTTTGCCCTCTTCATCGGTAGAAGCATTAATGGCAAGCTTGAGCATAGTCACCTCTGTGCACCTGACCTTAGTATTCTTAAGAGTGCAGTAACGAGTGATAGAAGTTTCAACATGGGAGCTATAATTGCGAGGAGGCTAAATAATAATGCTAACGAAGGGGATTTATTTGGTGGGATCTATGCCACTCGCATAGCAAATTTTCTTGGAATACCCATCCGCACAGGAGATCCCCCGCTCCATACAGCTTTCCTTGATCGCGCCGCTATGATACATTATCAGTTCCTTGAGAGGGATAATGAATCCCTCCTATACCGGTTAATATTTAACCGACAACGTGTTTTCCATATTACCATTCCTGCTCCTTCCTTCTTTGACTTTTAGGTAAAACCGAGATATTACATAACCAAAGGAGAGGCACAGGAGTATGAGAGGGAGGCGAAGGCTGCTCGCCTCCATGAGGCAGCTATTCAGGCGGTAGCTGCCGCGTTCCCGTACAACCCCCATTATGATTTTGGATATCGCCCAGATCAGCCATGGGAGTAGACCAACTTAGGCCAAAAGCCTAAGCTTGGCGGAGTACGTGTTTCTCACCGAATTTATATTCATGCTCACACATTCACTTTGATAGTCGGTGTTCACACTTTGCCATTGTATCATCCATGCTAGTTTATTTCTTTTTATCGCTTTCTTCTCGTGTGTTTGTTTAAAGTGAGAAAAACAAAAAAATAGCAGTAAGTTTACTTCCTCGCTTGTTTAGTGGTAATTAAAAATAAAACCCAAAAAGATTTCCCGTTCTTATTTTGCTTGTTGGGAGCTTTCCCGTGTAAATAGTTTTCTTTTTCTTTGGGTCAAGGTAGAAGACCATGATTAAAATGATTAGTGGCTCTCGTATACATTATTGTTTTTCCGTCAAAGAGCCATAATACTTTGTCTTCTCCTCTGAGTTCGCTTGCAGATTCCAGCTTAGTCCAATGCACGAACACTCTCATTATTATTCACATCATTCGGTCGTGCAAGTGAAAGGCAATAATGACGATATATGATGAAGTGACTGAGCCTGGAAAAGCTGGTATGAACTCGACCTATTTTGTCTTTGTAAATATGACTAGCTCATCATTCCTAATTCAGCATTGTTATGAGACAAACATGTTTGCAATGACAACTTAGAGATCGTAGTTTGTGATGCCATGCTTAATTAGCTAGGAGCTTATAATGGTTTGTCTTGGATGCCAACATGAATTTCAAGATGATTATGATGTAGTATGATAGGATGGTATCCTCCTTTGAATGATTCAAGTGGCTTGACTTGTCACATGTTCACGTATGTAGTTGAAACAAAATCAACATAGCCTCTATGATATTCATGTTTATGGTGATTTATATCCTACTGATGCTTGCACTCAACATTGGTTAATTTCAATGCATATTAATGACTGTTGTCGCTCTCTAGTTGGTCGCTTCCCAGTCTTTTGCTAGCCTTCACTTATACTAAGCGGGAATACTGCTTGTGCATCCACTTCCATAAACCCACAGTTGTTCCATATGCGTCCACCATACCTACCTATATGCGGTATCTACCTGCCGTTCCAAGTAAATTTGCATGTGCCACTCTCTAAACCTTCAAGTAATAGTCTATTTTGTATGCCCGAACCGCTCATGTGGTGACAAGGGGCGGTCAGTATCTTCCATGCTAGGCGTGTTATCCTCGATACCTGTTTATTCACTATCACTCACGAGAAAGGGGTCGGTAATCGGAATGCCCAGTTCCATGCTCAAATCGAAAATAAAATTGCAAACAAAACTCCCCTTGGATTGTTGTTGGTATGGACGGCACCCGAGGATTTGGCTAGTCGTGGAGTGTGATTGATCGGTGGTGGGGGAGTCAAAACTTTACTTTTCAGTTTGGGAACCGCCTATAATTTGTGTAGCATGGAAGATGGTGGAAACTCTTGGTCATCGCGTTGACAATTAAAGCATGCCACCCAAAATTATTTATCTCTGTTTTAAAAGCTTGAGCTCTGGCACCTCTGCAAATCAATGCTTCCCTCTGCGAAGGGCCTATCTACTTACATTTCTGTTGAGTCATCCTCTTCTTATTAAAAAGCACCAGTTAGAGAGCACCTCCATCATTTTTATGCTTTGCCATTAATTGATATTGAGTATGATTGTGACTGGATCTTCTTTGCCATGAGTTACAATGTTCAGTCAGCCGTTGGTCTTTGAAGGTGCTCTGCATTTATGTTTTGCAGTCTCAGAAAGGGCTAGCGAGATACCATCTGTTCATATTGTATTATGATTGTTTTGGTTGAAGTGTTGACGTTTGAAACTTATTATTATTGCTCGCTAGTTGATTATGCCGTTGAGATGAGTACACCATGAGACCGAAATGTTATTTCTTATGTGGTTAGCTTATGATCTTGCTGAAAAATACCAATATGAGTTAGACATAATTACAACAACAAGATCAAACAGAGTTCGTAAAAGTTTTTCTTTTGTCCCTTTCAGTCTGTCAACTGAATTGCTTGAGGACAAGCAGGGCTTTTAAGCTTGGGGGAGTTGATACGTCTCCATCGTATCTACTTTTCCAAACTCTTTTGCCCTTCTTTTGGACTCTAATTTACATGATTTGAATGGAACTAACCCGGACTGACGCTGTTTTCAGCAGAATTGCCATGGTGTTGTTTTTGCGCAGATATAAAAGTTCTCAGAATGACTTGGAAACTTACGAGGATTTTTTGTGGAATATATAAAAAATACCGGCGCAAGAAATACCTGAAGACACGGAGCCAGGAGCCCACAAGCCCAGGAGGCACGCCCCCCCTAGAGCGCGCCTCGCAGGCTTGTGGGGCACATGTAGCTCCGCAGCCTCCAATTCCAACTCTATAAAGTCTCTCTCGCCTAGAAAAAATTAGGACAGAAGAGTTCATCGTGTTTCACGACACGGAGCCGCCGCCACCACCTGTTCTTCCTCGGGAGGGCAGATCTGGAGTCCGTTCTGGGCTCCGAAGAGGGGAAATCGACGCTGTCGTCATCACCAACCATCCTTCATCGCCAATTCCATGATGCTCTTCATCGTTCGTGAGTAATCTCATTGTAGGTTTGCTGGACGGTGATGGGTTGGATGAGATCTATCATGTAATCGAGTTAGTTTTGATGGGGTTTGATCCCTAGTATCCACTATGTTCTAAGATTGATGTTGCTACTACTTTGCTATGCTTAATGCTTGTCACTAGGGCCCGAGTGCCATGATTTCAGAACTGAACCTATTATGTTTTCATCAATATATGTGTGTTCTTGATCCTATCTTGCATGTTGTAGTCACCTACTATGTGTTTTGACCCGGCAACCTCGGAGTGACAATAGCCGGAACCACTCCCGGAGATGACCATAGTATGAGGAGTTCATGTATTCACTTTGTGCTAATGTTTTGTTCCGGTTCTCTATTAAAAGGAGACCTTAATATCCCTTAGTTTCCATTAGGACCCCGCTGCCATGGGAGGGATGGACAAAAGATGTCATGCAAGTTCTTTTTCATAAGCATGTATGACTAAATACGGATTACATGCCTACATTACATTGACGAACTGGAGCTAGTTACATATCACCCTATGTTATAACTGTTACATGATGAATGTCATCCGACATAATTATCCATCACCGATCCAATGCCTGCGAGCTTTTCCTATACTTGTCCTTGCTAAGTTACTTACCGCTACTGTTGTCACACTTGCTATACAATTCACTACTGCTAATGTTACTTCTGCTACCGTTACTATCACACTACTTTGCTACTAAAACTTTGCTGCAGATACTAAGTCTTTCAGGTGTGGTTGAATTGACAACTCAACTCCTAATACTCGAGAATATTCTTTGGCTCCCCTTGTGAAGAATCAATAAATTTGGGTTGAATACTCTACCCTCAAAAACTGTTGCGATCCCCTATACTTGTGGGTTATCACTGTGGTAGGAGATGAACCACCCGCTACGCTAGCCAAGATGTGTTGAACGCTTGGTTAACACGTAAGGAGGACTACTCAGTAGTTCAATGTGCAGTCTTGTATGGCTTAGAGCCGGGACTTAAACGTCGCTTCGAGCGTCATGGAGCATATGAGATGTTCCAGGAGTTGAAGTTTATCTTTCAGAAGAATGCCCAGATCGTGAGGTATGAGACTTCCGATAAATTCTGTGCTTGCCAGATGGAGGAGAATTCTTCAGTCAGTGAACATGTGCTCAAAATGTCTGGGTACTCAAACCGTCTAGATGAGTTGGGGATTGAACCCCCGCAAGAGGCTATCACTGACAGAATTGTTCAATCACTGCCGCCTAGCTATAAGAGCTTTGTGTTGAACTATAACATTCAAGGGAAGAACAAGTCACCCGACGAGTTATTCGCGATGCTGAAAGTCGCAGAGTCAGAACTCCGGAAAGAGCATCAAGTGTTGATGGTCAATAAGACCACTGGTTTCAAGAGAAACGACAAAGGCAAGAAGTTTAACTCCAAGAAGAGCAGCAAGCCTGTTGCCAACTAACGAATAAACCAAGGTTGGACCAAAGCCTGAAACAGAGTGTTATTATTGCAAGGGACTGGGTCACTTGAAGCGCAACTGCCCCAAGTATTTGACTGATAAGAAGGCGGCCAAGGAAAAATCAGGTATATTTGATATACATGTTATTGATGTGTAGTTAACCAACTCTGGTAGTAGTGCCTGGGTATTCGATACCGGTTTTGTTGCTCATATTTGCAACTCGAAGCAGGAACTGCGGAATAAACGAAGGCTGTTGAAGGATGAAGTGACGATGCGCGTGGGAAATGGTTCCAAGGTTGATGCAATCGCCGTCGTCACAGTCTCACTTCAGTTACCATCAGGATTAGCTATGAACTTAACTAATTGTTATTTAGTGCCTGTGTTAAGCATGAACATTATATTTGGATCTTGTTTATTGCGAGATGGTTACTCGCTTACGTGAGAGAATAATGGTTGTTCAATTTCTATGAGTATTATCTTTTATGGTCATGCACCCAATGTGAGAGGATTGTTCATATTGAGTCTTGATAGCGATGATACACTTATACATAACATTGAGACCAAAAGATGTAGAGTTAACAATGATAGCGCCATGTTTTTGTGGCACTGCCACTTAGGTCATATTGGTATAAAGTGCATGAAGAAACTCCATTCCGATGGTCTTTTGGAGTCACTTGATTTCGAATCACTTGACATGTGTGAACCATGCCTTATGGGTAAGATGACTAAGACTCTATTCTCCGGAACAACGGAGCATGCTAGTGACTTGTTGGAAATCATACATACCGATGTGTGCGGTCCGATGAGTGTGGAGGCGCGTGGCGGATATTGTTATTTTCTCACCTTCACTAACGATTTGAGTAGGTATGGATATATCTACTTGATGAAGAACAATTCTAAAACATTTGAGAAGTTCAAGCAATTTCAGAGTGAAGTTGAAAATCATCATAACAAGAAGATCAAGTTCCTATGTTCTGATCGTGGGGGTGAATATCTGAGTTTTGAGTTTGGTGCTGACTTAAGACAATGTGGAATTGTTTCACAGTTGATACCGCCTGGAACACCACAACCTAATGGTGTGTCCGAACATCGTAATCGTACTTTGTTAGAAATGGTGCGATCTATGATGTCTCTTACCAATTTGCCATTATCGTTTTGGGGTTATGCATTAGAGACAGATGCATTCACTTTCAATAGGGCACCATCAAAATATGTTGAGACGACACCATACGCACTTTGGTATGGCAAAAGACCAAAATTGTCGTTTCTTAAAGTTTGGGGATGTGATGCTTATGTCAAAAAGCTTCAGCCTGAAAAGCTGGAACCCAAAGCGGAAAAGTGCGTCTTCATAGGTTACCCAAAGGAGACAGTTGGGTACACCTTCTATATCAAATCCGAGGGCAAAGTGTTTGTTGCTTAGAACGGAGCTTTTCTTGAGAAGGAGTTTCTCTCGAAGAATTGAGTGGGAGGAAGGTAGAACTTGATGAGGTTGTCGAACCTCTAAACCTCGAGATGGTGGCGCAGGGCAGGGGGAAACCTCTGTCGAAGCGACGCCGGTTGAGGAGGAAGTTAATGATGGTGATCATGAAACTTCGGATCAAGTTTCTATCAGACCTTGCAGGTCGACAAGATCACGTACTACTCCTGAGTGGTATGATAATCCTGTCTTATCAATCATGTTGTTAGACAACAATGAACCTGCAAATTATGAAGAAGCAATGGTGGGCCCTGATTCCAACAAATGGCTAGAGGCCGTGAAGTCCGAGATCGGATCTATGTATGAAAACAAAGTGTGGACTTTGAAAGTATTACCTGAAGGTCGCAAGGCTATTCAGAACAAATGGATCTTTAAGAAGAAGACGGACGTTGACGGTAATGTGACCGTTTATAAAGCTCGACTTGCGGCAAAGGGGTTTTCACAAGTTCAAGGAGTTGACTACTATGAGACATTCTCACAGATAGCGATGCTTAAGTCCGTCCAAATCATGTTAGCAAAATCTGCATTTTTCGATTATGAAATCTGGCAGATGGATGTTAAAACAGTGTTCCTTAACGGTTTCTGAAGGAAGAGTTGTATATGATGCAACCCGAAGGTTTTGTCGATCAAAAGAATGCTAACAAAGTATGCAAGCTCCAGCGATCCATTTATGGACTGGTGCAAGCATCTCGGGGTTGGAATAAGCGCTTTGATGAGGTGATCAAAGCATTTGGGTTTATACAAGTGGTTGGAGAATCTTGTATTTACAAGAAAGTGAGTGGGAGCTCTGTGGCGTTTCTAATATTATATGTGGATGACATATTGCTGATTGGAAACAACGTGGAGTTTTTGGAGAGCGTAAAGGATTACTTGAATAAAAGTTTCTCTATGAAGGACCTAGGAGAAGCTGCTTACATTCTAGGCATTAAGATCTATAGGGATGGATCGAGACGCCTGATAGGACTTTCACAAAGCACATACCTTGATATAGTTTTGAAGAAGTTCAAAATGGAACAGTCCAAGAAGGGGTTCTTGCGAGTGTTACAAGGTATAAAATTGAGTAAGATTGAGTGGCCAGCAACTGATGAAGATAGAGAGGAAATGAGTCCCGTCCCCTATGCTTCAGCCATAGGTTCTATCATGTATGCAATGTTGTGCACTAGACCAGACGTCAGCTTGGCCATAAGTATGGCAGGCAGGTTTGAAAGTAATCCAGGAGTGGATCACTGGACGACGGTCAGGAATATTCTGAACTACCTGAAAAGGACTAAGGAAATGTTTCTCGTTTATGGAGGTGACGAAGAGCTCGTCGTAAAGGGTTACGTCGACACAAGCTTTGACACTGATCCGGAAGACTCTAAGTCTCAAACCGGATACGTATTTATTCTTAATGGGGGTGTGGTAAGCTGGTGTAGTTCCAAGCAAAGCGTCATAACAGATTCTACATGTCAAGCGGAGTACATGGCTTCCTGAGAGGCAGCTAAAGAGGGTTTCTGGATGAAGCAGTTCATGACGAATCTTGGAGTTGTGCTGAGCGCACTAAATCCAATAACTCTGTTTTGTGACAACACTGGTGCCATTGCTTTAGCAAAGGAACCAAGGTTTCACAAAAAGACCAGGCATATCAAACGATGCTTCAACCTCATCCGTGACTACGTCGAAGGAGAGGACGTAAATATTTGCAAAGTGACCACGAATCTGAATGTAGCAGATCTGCTGACTAAACCTCTTCCACGGGCAAAACATGATCAACACCAGAACTGTATGGGTGTTAGATTTATTACAGTGTAAATCGCATGGCGATGTGAGGACTAGATTATTGACTCTAGTGCAAGTGGGAGACTGTTGGAAATATGCCCTAGAGGCAATGATAAAATAGTTATTATTATATTTCCTGTTTCAAGATAACCGTTTATTATCCATGATATAATTGTATTGAAAGAAAACATAGAGACATGTGTGGATACATAGACAAAACAATGTCCCTAGTAAGCCTCTAGTTTCCTAGCCAGTTGATCAAGGATAGTCAAGGTTTTCTCACTATATGAAAGTGTAGTCACTTGATAACTGGATCACATTATTAGGAGAATCATGTGATGAACTAGACCAAAACTATGAACGTAACATGTGATTGTGTCATTTTGTTGCTATTGTTTTCTGTGTGTCTCGTTATTTATTAATATGACCATGAGATCATATAACTCACTGGCACCGGAGCAATATCTTGTGTGTATCAAAGGTCACAATGTAACTGGGTGACTATAAAGGTGCTCTACAGGTATCTCCGAAGGTGTCCATTGAGTTAGTATGTATCAAGACTGGGATTTGTCACTCCGTGTGACGGAGAGGTATCTTGGGGCCCACTCGGTAATACAACATCACAAACAAGCCTTGCAAGCAATGCGACTAAGTGTAAGTCACGGGATCTTGCATTACGGAACGAGTAAAGAGACTTGCCGGTAACGAGATTGAAATAGGTATGCGGATACCGACGATCGAATCTCGGGCAACTAACATACAGAAGGACAAAGGGAATGACATACGTGATTATATGAATCCTTGGTACCGAGGTTGAACCGATAAGATCTTCGGAGAATATGTAGTATCCAATATGGGCATCCATGTCCCGCTACTGGATATTGACCGAGGAGTGTCTCGGGTCATGTCTACATAGTTCTCGAATCTGCACACTTAAGGTTCGATGATGTTTTACTATAGTTGAGTTATATGTGTGGTTACCAAATGTTGTTCGGAGTCCCGAATGAGATGACGGACGTCACGAGGGTTTCAAGAATGGTCTGGAAACAAAGATTGATATATAGGATGGTTTCATTTGGTCACCGAAAAGTTTCGAGCATTACCGGTAGTGTACCGGGAGTGACGAATAGGTTCCGGGTGTTCCCCGGGAGGTGCCCACCCACCCGGGAGTGAGCCTAGTAACCCCTAGGGTGGCGCACCAGCCCTTAGTGGGCTGGTGGAGCCAGCCCAAGTGGGTGATGGTGCCACAAGTAAAAAAACAAAGGAAAGGAAAAAAAGGAAAGAGGGAGGTGGGAAGGAAGAGGAGGACTCCTCCTTCCCAAACCGAATTGGAGAAGGAGTCCTCCTTTCCACTTTGTTCGGCGCACCCTTGGGGTTCTTGTTCCCCAAGGCTAGCCCCTCCCCACCTCCTATATATACTGGTGGTTTTAGGGTTTTTGAGACACAAGTTTGCAATGTGCAACTCAAACCTATTCTACATAGTTTTGCCTCTAGATCGGATTTCTGCGGAGCTCGGGCGGAGCCCTGCAGGAGTAGATCACCACCACCACCGGAGCAGCGTCACGCTGCCGGAGAACTCATCTACTTCTCCGTCTCTCTTGCCGGATCAAGAAGGTCGAGATCGTCATCGAGCTGTACGTGTGCTGAACGTGGAGGTGCCGTCCGTTCGGCGCTAGATCGGAACGGATCATGGGACGACGGTGATTTGAATCACGAAGCTGTACCACTACATCAACCGCTTTTCTTAACGCTTCCTTCTTAGCGATCTACAAGGGTACGTAGATCTAATCTCCTCTCGTAGATGGACATCACCATGATATGTCTTCGTGTGCGTAGGAATTTTTTTGTTTCCCATGCAACGTTCCCCAACAGATGCTATCTTATAATCTCATGTGATAACAAGCACCACTATGTCTTGCTCATGTCACAATTGAATGTTTTGTTATCATGTAAGAATGTGTATGTTAAATCCAGATTTCTACTAACGTATCATTCTCTTCTTGACCAAAATGTTTGGACCGGCACCCTCGCACCAAGGTACGATCCCGATCTAGTATAATAAGGAATCGCTACTGCTAACTAGTCGTGGCATCGTGGCCTAGTGTTTTTTGGGCGTCGTGGCCTAGTCGCGATGTCCATACAGACTTCTTTGATGTTTCCTAAATAGTACTCCTTTCGTTCCAAAATAAGTGTCTCAAACTTAGTACAACTTCATACTAGAACTAGTACAAAGTTAAGAAATATATTTCCCAAATGTTAATAAGTGCAGCTTCACTTTTTAGGTTTCACGAGCGCATGTGACCCAAACCAAAAAGAAACCCACACGCGACTAGTTCTTTCCTCCGGCACAATTAATTACTTTCCTTTCTTTTTTCAAAAAGCTATATCTTTTGAACCAAGTGTCAAAATTGAGATCCGTTTTCGCGGTTGGGTTTCTCGCGACGAATGCTTCAAAACTAGATCCCATACGAATATGTTTTGATAAGATTTTTTGGGCAACTTTTGTGTGCAACGGAGGCAACTCGAGTGCTATAGGGAAGCAACTCCTTTTTAGACAAGTAGACCTGCCTGTTAGATTTGTTTGTGTAAAAACGATAAAATCACACAAACATATGAGACGTCTTTATTGCTACATGCAATCAATTTCACTAGTCTATTTGTACCCGCGAAATTTTGCTAACATTATCCCAACTTGCCTTTCATGTTTGCTTAATTGCTTATCGTTGTTCATCACTTGCACACGGTTGAGCCTCAGTTGCCCACAAAGACTTTGAAATTGCCTAGTATGAATGTCTAGTTGTTTGCTATCGGTATTTAGTTGCCTACCATTGCTTCTCAGTTGCCTAACTTTGCAGATTAGTTACCTATAATATTATGAAGTTTCGTATAATTCTTTTTCATAATATTGTAGGCAACTAACTTACGAAGTTAGGCAATTGAGAAGCAATGGTAGGCAACTAATTACCAACGACATTCAATTAGGCATCAATAGTAGGCAATTTTATATTATCTGTAGGTAATTGAGGATCAGCCGTAGATAATTGATCATTAGAAATAGACAACTGAGCAACCACAATAAGCAAGTTGGGATAATGTTACAAAAATTCATAGGTACAGATAGTGCAGTGAAGTTGTTTGTATGTCATTGTTTTCTCAGACAGATACCATAGGGTGGCTAATCGTACGTGGTTGGGACCGAAAGGACTCCGCCGGGCTCTGGAAACGGGAATGAGAACGAGCGGTGTGGGACACACGAAGTACCCAGGTTCGGGGCCCTCTATGGGAGGTAACACCCCTAGTCCTGCTTGAGTTGGTTGATGATCCGGCTGGGGATACCATATGCTCCTTGAGTTGTATGCTGGACGAAGAAGGAGCTGGGAGCTCTCTTTTCGCCTCGTATGTGTGTGAGAGTGTGTGATCGGCCGACCCCTGCATGGGGGGGAGTGCAAGGCGGTTTTATAGGCCAACACCATGTCTTACAATAGGAATAGAAGGTACCAGGTGGGACCCGGTTGGCAGCCTCTGGAGCCGGCCAGGGGTCCCACCAGCCAGATAAGTCTTGTCGCAAGTGGGGGCCCGTAGGCTGTTGGGTTCCGCCTCTTGGGGAACGTAGTAATTTCAAAAAAATTACTACGTCATGCAAGGATCTATCTATGGAGAAACCAGCAACGAGCAAAGGAGTAGATTATCTTCATACCTTTGAAGATCGCTAAGCGGAAGCGTTGCTAGAACGCGGTTGATGGCGTCGTACTCGCAGTGATTCAGATCGCGGTGGATTCCGATATATGCACCGAACAACGGTGCCTTCGCGTTTAACACACGTGCAACCCGGTGACGTCTCTAATGCCTTGATCCAGCAAGGAGGAAGGAGAGGTTGAGGGAGAGCTCCGTCGGTGGAGCTGCGTGGTATTTCGACAGGGCTTCGTCAAGCACTACGGAGGACAAGGAGAAAGAGACATAGGGCTGCACCGAGGAGAGATCAAACTTGTGTCTCAAACAGGCCTAAAAACCCACATATATATAGGAGGAGAGGGAGGAGGGTGGCCACCCTTTAGGGTTTCCATCCCAAAGGGTGCGACAGCCCTAGATGGTGGAGAGGTGGCGCACCAACGTGGGCTTTGGGCCCAAGGCAGCCCCTCCACTTCTTGGGTTTGGCCCCTTAGCCCTGTGTTGTGCCTTGGGCTGATGGTGGTGGTGCACTAGATCACTTAGGGGCTGGTTCCCACGCACCTATTGACCCATGTAGCAATTTGGGGCTGGTGGCCCTTCCTGGTGGACCCCCGGAAGCCTTCCATTGGTCCCGGTACATTACCGGTGACGCTCGAAACATTTCCGGCGATCAAATCAGCACTTTCTATATATGAATCTTTACCTCGGACCATTCCGGAATTCCACGTGATGTTCGGGATCTCATCCGGGACTCCGAACAACCTTCAGTAACCACGTACACTATTCCCATATAACCCTAGCGTCATCTCACCCTGGGCGTTTGGGTACCCGAACCCGAATAGAACCGAATTACCCGAATTGTTGGATAATTCAGGTGTCGGGTAAGGGTTCGGTTCTCATTTCTTGACTATTCAATTTTCTGGTTAGGGTTCGGTTCTAGTGTGGAAAACCCGAAATACCCATACTACCCAAATTATTCATACTGTCCAAAAATTTCATGTTATTATTACACTAACTGGTTACCCATTCTAACTAAAATACCCATATTACCAAAAATACCCGTAATATTCGAGTTATTTATATCAAAAGTTAATGTATGCTCCGAATATTTTGGGTATTTTGGGTACCCAAATTACCCGAACCGGAATTTTGGGTAATTTGGGTTCGGGTATTTTTTGACACAAACAATTTTGGTTCCCATTTTCGAATACCCGAATTACCCATAAACCGAACTACCTGAACCGAAATAACCAACATACCCGAACACCCAGGCTGAGCGTCATCGAACCTTAAGTGTGTAGACCCTACGGATTCGGGAACCATGCAGACATGACCGAGACACCTCTCAGGTCAATAACCAACAGCGGGGTCTGGATATCCATGTTAGTTCCCACATGTTCCACGATGATCTCATCTGATGAACCACGATGTCGGGGATTCGATCAATCCCGTATGCAATTCCCTTTGTCTACCGATATGATACTTGCCCGAGATTCGATCGTCGGTATCCCTATACCTTGTTCAATCTCGTTACCGACAAGTCTCATTACTCGTTCCGTAACACATCATCCTATGGCTAAATCCTTAGTCACATTGAGCTCAGTATGATGGTGTATTACCAAGTGGGCCCAGAGATACCTTTCCGTCACACGGAGGTACAAATCCCAGTTTCGATTCGTACAACCCAACAGACACTTTCAGAGATACCTGTAGTGCACCTTTATAATCACCCAGTTATGTTGTGATGTTTGATAAACCCAAAGCACTCCTACGGTATCCAAGAGTTGCACAATCTCATGGTCTAAGGAAATGATACTTGACATTAGAAAAGCTTTAGCAGACGAACAACACGATTTAGTGCTATGCTTAGCATTGGGTCTTGTCCATCACATCATTCCCCAATGATGTGATCTCGTTATCAATGACATCCAATGTCCATGATCAGGAAACCTTGATCATCTACTGATCAACGAGCTAGCCAACTAGAGGCTCACTAGGGACACATTGTGATCTATATATTCACACATGTATTACGATTTCCAGTTAATACAATTATAGCATGAATAATAGACAATTATCATGAACAAGGAAATATAATAATAACCAATTTGTTATTGCCTCGAGGGCATGTTTCCAACACCGCCTAGCAGTAGGGACCGCCAGTCGGGCGCCACCACTGGTGCATGCTTGCTACGTAGTTGCGTGCGCCATGTTATGCACGTCGCCTTGCGTAGCCGGCTTCGGTCATCGTACGTCGGCAGCATTGTTACCCATGCCGGGGAAGGTAATGGAGTGGACTGAGGCGTGCTCGTCACTTTGCCGTTTCGGCTGGTCGCAGTTAGCGATGATTAGTGGCACGTCCCCTCCACTATAGACTTGCTTCAGTCTGGCCAGCGGTACCTGCAACATTGTAGCCGTACCTTTGGTTAGGATGCCCCTAACGTGGTTCGTTAGGGCAATGTGACTGGGGCTAACCCGCCGTCTAGCAAGGCGCACTTGAGCCGGACAAGCGTAACCGACCATGCATAGCCGGCCAAGGGCAGCCGGCTAGGCGCAGCCGTCCTACGAGGAGTCGGCGAGCCTGCATATGTTTTTCAAAGGGTGCTGGAAGAGTCCTTCTATTTAGCTTACCCCGGGGTTATCACCCTATGAGTAGTCCCCGAAGCAGGGGAGGCTCGCCGGCCTAGAGCGGCGGACCTTGCTGGCTTAATCTTCGATTCTTGCGTGGCGCGGGGTTGCAGCCGAACTCATTAGACGAGGTTGTCAATCCTTTCCAACGTAGATGTGGTCAATCCTTTCCAACGTAGCATGGCTGCGCTCATTAGACCAGGTGTAGTGTATCCCGTTGAGATATAACACTTTTAGATCTAGCCGATTCAGCTTGGAGCGGAAGCACGACATCATTCTTCTATTGATCGCAGTTTTCCTCTTGTCCTCCGAATTGGCGATTAGGTTAAAATCGCCAACCAACACCCATGGCCCCACATGCAGCTCCCTAATGTCCAGCAATTCGTGAGGGAACTCCACTTTGTTGGCGTCTAAGTGAGGTCCGTACACCCCCGAAATCCACCACTGCCCTGCCGAGCCCGAGGGCCTAACTGGCGTCGTCACCGTGTTATCTGTGTAATGCGGGTTGGAGAGCTTCACCGCCATAGGGTCCCAAGCGAATAAGATACCACCCCGGTGTCATTCGCCGGCAGATAATAAAAGTTTTCAAATTTATTTCCCAAGCACTGCACTACAATATCGGCGATCATACGCTCTAGTTTTGCTTCTTGGAGGCACACTACACTAGGATTAGCCGCCTTCTCTACTTGGTACACCACGTGCCACCGCCCCAACGCATTCAAGCCGCACACATTACACACCAAATTCTTGACCGGTTGTGACGTTGTGATGAGCCCACAGACAACCAGCCCAACACGTGCTTAGGATGCACCCGTCACCACTTGTTGCATCTCCACCAACCGCAACGCCGATGCCTCCCAACCAAACAGGGCCAGGATAGCTGCAATGTGCTCGTCCAAGAGCAGCGACTTGAATAACTGCATGTACATCCGCAGCGCGTCGTCCCCAATCATGCCCCATCATGTGCGAGACACAGTTTGCGGATTATGATTTGTTGCTGCTTGGTGTCCGAAGATGGTTGTCTTGACTTGACGATTCGCACACTCCTCCTGGGGGAGCCAACTGGCTGATACTTCCTCCTTGGGCGTCGCGCTTTGGAAGCCACCTGAATCGTCGTTAACGTCGGTAACAATGGGTCAACACCACTTCGGATTCCTTCACTAAAAGCAGCTGCCACCGCATAAGGAGAGGGGGTGGCACTTTGGTGGTTGTTCTTGCCTTGGACATGCCCACCCCTCACGTCTGCATGGTTCGCCGATAGCTGCATGGGGGGGCTGCCACTTGCGTATCCACATGCGGATTAGGAGAAGGGTTCTCCCCACCCATGCATGCCTCCTCCGAAAGGCTGATTTGTAGCTAGTCCACGCGGTCCATCTCACCCATCTCAGTCTCACGGAGTTCCGTGCCCGGCCCGACTAGTGAGCCTGGACACAACAACTCACTGCCCCCCGAGCTGTGTCGCTCATGTCCAGGACACATGCATGGGCCCGCAGTCTATCCAATCCTATCTAAGGGAAGACCTCCATCTCCCCAATAAGAACTAGGCCCTATGTCCTATCATCGGGGGCATCAACACGCCCCACCACGCTCTCGAAGCCACTCTGCGCTCACCACCGATTCAGACACACCCACTCTAGCGACCAGTCCAACCGCTCATCCCCGGGAGTGGTGATGGGGGCCCCATCGACCTGCAAGACGACAACGGTGCCAAGCATACCAAGTGCAACCCAACATCGCTTTCCGCAGGCGAAAGGCATCCCTCCTTCCGCGTCTCTGCCACATGTCATGCTGGTGTTAGGGAACGTAGCATGGGAAACAAAATTGTTTCCTATGCACACGCAACACCTATCCATGGTGATGATCACCTACGAGAGGGGAGAGTGAATATACATACCCTTGTAGATCGCTAAGAGGAAGCGTATATAACGCGGTTGATGTAGTGGAACGTCTTCGCGATTCAAATCGCAGCCCGTGTCGTGATCTCATCACGATCCGTCCCGCGATCTCATCACGATCCATCCCAATCTAGTGCCGAACGGACGACACCACCGTGTTCAGCACACGTACAGTTCGATGACGATCTCCGCCTTCTTGATCCATCAAGTGGGGCGGAGAGGTAGATGAGTTCTCCAGCATGGCGGCGTGGTGGTGGTGGTGAACTAATCCAGCAGGGCTTCGCCTAAGCACCGCCAAACTAGATTAGATGAGAAACAGATCTAGAGAGAAGTAGAGGGAGCACGTGGCAATTAGGGTCAGACCTCACCTCTAAAACCTCTAGTATATATAGGAGGAGGTGGGTAGAGGAGGCAGCCTTGGCCTCCACTCCAAGGAGGTTCGACCGAGCCAACAAGGGAGGAATCCACCTCCCACAAGGGAGGTGAGATCCTATTAGGACTCCTTCCTAATTTGGCCCTTTTTGCCTTTTTCCTTTACCCTTTTTGCATGGGCCCTTGAGAGAAACTTAGGCCAGCCTACCAGGGGCTGGTCCACCTCCTCTCATAGCGCGTGAGCTTCTTGGGTCGTCACACCCTTCCCGGTGCCACACGGCACCCTCCCGACACTCCCGGTACACTACCGATGAGCCCGAAACTTTTTCGGTGACCAAAACAGGACTTCCTATATATCAATCTTTACCTCCGGACCATTCTGGAGCTCCTCGTGACGTCCTGGATATTATCCAGGACCCCGAAAAACCTTCGGTCACCAACACCTATAACTCAACTATATCGAAATGTCATCGAACCTTAAGTGTGCAGACCCTCCGGGTTCGAGAACTATGCAGACATGACCTGAGACACTCCCCAATCAATAACCAATAGCGGGACCTGGATGTCCGTATTGACTCCTACATATTCTACGAAGATCTCTATCGGTTGAACCTCTATGTCAAGGATTCCGTTAATCCCGTATGTGTTCCCTTTGTCCTTTGGTATGTTACTTGCCCGAGATTCGATCGTCGGTATCTCCATACCTAGTTCAATCTCGTTACCAGCAAGTCTCTTTACTTGTTCTGTAATACAAGATCCCGTGACTAAATCTTTAGTCACATTTCTTGCAAGGCTTGTTTGTGATGTTGTATTACCGAGTTGGCCCTGAGATACCTCTCCGTCACACGGAGTGACAAATCCTAGTCATGATCCATGCCACCCCAACAGACACCTTCGGAGATACCTGTAGAGCACCATCATAGTCACCAGTAACATTGCGACATTTGATACGGAAAAGGTATTCCTCCGGTGTCCAGGAGTTGCATGATATCATGGTCATAGGAACAGATACATTGACATACAGAAAACAGTAGCAATAAACTGACATGATCATATGCTACGTTTATAGTTTGGGTCTTGTCAATCACATCATTCTCCTAATGATGTGATCCCATTATCAAGTGACAACACTTGTCTATGGTCAGGAAACCTTGATCATCTTTGATCAACGAGCTAGTCAACTAGAGGCTCACTAGGGACAGTGTGTTGTCTATGTATACACACATGTATTTGATATTCCAATCAATACAATTCTAGCATGGATAATTAACGATTATTATGAACCAGGAAATATAATAATAACCAATTTATTATTGCCTCTAGATCATATTTCCAACAGTCTCCCACTTGCACTAGAGTCAATACTCTAGTTCACATCACTATGTGATTGCAATGAATCTAACACCCATATAGTTCTGGGGTTCGATCATGTCTTGCTTGTGAGAGAGGTTTTTAGTCAACGGGTATGAACCTTTCGGATCGGTGTGTGCTTTTAAAATCTCTATGTCATCCTATAGATGGTGCTACCACACGCCATTTGGAACTATTCCAAATGACTGCTCCACTATATGAATTCGGTTTACTTCTTAAAGTCATCCGAATTAGTGTCAAAGCTTGCATCAACGTAACCCTTTATGACGTACTCTTTTATCACCTCCATAATCGAGGAATATTCCTTAGTCCACTAGTTACTAAGGATAACTTTGACCGCTGTTCAATGATTCAATCTTGGATCACTCTTTGTACCCCTTGACAGACTCATGGCAAGGCACACATCAGGTGTGGTACACAGCATGGAATTCTTTAGAGCCTACGGCTAAGCCATAGGGGACGACCTTTGTCCTTGCTCTTTCTTCTTCCCTGGTCGAGCTTTGAGTCTTACTCAAATTTACACCTTACAACACAGCCAAGAACTCCTTCTTTGCCGATCTATTTTGAACTCCTTCAAAACCTTGTCAAGGCATGCATTTCCTTGAAAGTTTTATTAAGCGTCTTAATATATCTCTATAGATATTGATGCTTAATGTTCAAGTAGCTTAATCCATGTTTTCCTGTGAAAAAACTCCTTTCAAACAACCCTTTCAAACATCCCTCCTTTCAACAATATGTCAACCACATATACTCATCCGAAATTCTATAGTGCTCCCACTCACTTACTTGGAAATACAAGTTTCTCATAAACTTTGTATAAACCCAAAAGCTTTGATCATCTCATCAAAGCGTATATTCCAACTCCGAGATGCTTGCACCAGTCCATAGAAGGATCCCTGGAGCTTGCATACTTGTTAGCATTCTCAGGATCGACAAAACCTTCTCGTTGTATCACATACAACCTTTCCTCAAGGAAATCATCGAAGAAACAATGTTTTGACATCCTATCTGCAATATTTCATAAATAATGTATCAACTGTTAACATAATTCCAACAGACTTTTAGCATCGCTACGAGTAAGAGAGTCTCATCATTGTCAACTCTTTGAACTTGTTGGAAACATCTCTACGACAAGTCGAGCCTTCTTAATGGTCTCTTTTCACCATCATCGTCTGTCTTCCTTTCAAAGATCCATCTGTACTTAACATTCTTACGACCATCAAGTAGTTCTTCCAAAGTCTACACTTTTTTTTCATACATGGATCATCTCTTGTATTTCATGGACTCCAGCCATTTGTGAGAGTCTAGGCCCACCATCATTTCTCCATAGCTCATAGGTTCATTGTTTTCGAACAACATGACCTCCAAGACAGGGTTTCCGTACCACTCTGGAGCAGTATGTGACCTTGCCGACCTACGAGGTTTGTAGTAACTTGATCCAAAGCTTCATGATCACTATCATCAGCTTCCACTTCAATTAGTGTAGGCACCATAATAACAACTTCCTGCGCCCTGCTACACACCGGTTGAAGTGATGGTTAAACAACCTCATTAAGTTACACCATCCTCCCACTCAATTCTTTCGAGAGAAATTATTTCTCGAGAAAGGACCCGTTTCCTAAAACAAACACTTTGCTTTTGGATCTGAGATAGGAGGTATACCCAACTATTTTGGGTATCCTATGAAGATGCATTTATCCGCTTTGGGTTCGAGCTTATTGGACTAAAATGTATTTACATAAGTGTCGCAGCCCCAAACTTTTAGGAAATGATAGCTTACGTTTCTCCAAGCCATAGTTCATACAGTGTCATCTCAATGGAATTATGTGGTGCCCTATTTAAAGGGAATGCAGTTGTCTCTAACGCCTAACCCAAAAACGATAGTGATAATTCGAAAAGATATATCATAATATGCACCATATCCAATAGGGCACGGCTATGATGTTCGGACACTCCATCCCACCATGGTGTTCCAGGTGGCATTAGTTGTGAAACAATTTCCACGTTGTCTTAATTGTGTACCAAGCTCGCAACTCAGATATTCATCTCTATGATCATATCGTAGAAATTTTATCCTCTTATCACGACGATCTTCACTCTGAAATAGCCCAAACTTTTCAATATTTCAGACTTGTGATTCATCAAGCAAATACTCCTGTATCTACTCAAATCGTCAGTGAAGTAAGAACATAACGATATCCACTGCGTGCCTCAACACTCACTGGACTGCACACATCAAAATGTATTACTTCCAAGAAGTTACTTTCTTGTTCCATCTCACTAAAAAACGAGGCCTTCAGTCATCTTGCCCATGTGTTATGATTTGCATGCCTCAAGTGATTCAAAATCAAGTGAGTTCAAATGATCCATCTGCATGGAGTTTCTTCATGCGTTTATACCAATAGGCATGGTTTGCATGTGTCAAAAAATTCAAAACGGATGTGTACAAAGATCCATCAGCATGGAGCTCCTTCATGCATTTTATACCAATATAACTCAAGCGGTAGTGCCACAAGTAAGTGGTACTATCATTACTACTTTGTATCTTTTTGGCATCAATATTATGAACATGTGTTTCACTACGATCGAGATTCAATAGACCATTGAAGGTATTTATTCAAGCAAATAGAATAACCATTATTCTCTTTAAATGAATAATTGTATTCCAATAAACATGATCTAATCATGTTCATGCTCAACGCAAACACAAAATAACAATTATTTAGGTTTAACACTAACTCTAATGATAGAGGGAGCGTGCGATGTTTGATCACATCAACCTTGGAAACACTTCCAACGCCTATCGTCACCTTGCCTAGAGCTAGTCTCTGTTTATTCGGTAGCTTTTATTTCGAGTTACTAACACTTAGAAACCGAACCGATATCTAATACCCTCGTGCTACTAGGAGTACTCGTAAAGTAAACATCAATATCATGTATATCGAATATACTTCTGTCAACTTTGCCAGCCTTGTCATCTACCAGGTATCTAGGGTAGTTTCTCTTCAGTCACTATTCCCCTCATTACAGAAGCACTTAGTCTCGGGTTTGGGTTCTACCTTGGGTCTCTTCGCTAGAGCAGCAACTGGTTTGCCGTTTCATGAAGTATCCCTTCTTGCCCCTGTCCTTCTTGAAACTAGTGGTTTACTAACCATCAACAATTGATGCTCCTTTTTGATTTCTACTTTCGCGGTGTCAAACATCACAAATAGCTCAACGATCATCATATCTATCCCAGAAATGTTATAGTTCATCACGAAGTTCTAGTAGCTTGGTGCAGTGACTTTGGAGAACCATTGATACGTCTCAAATGTATCTATAATTTTTGATGGTTTCAGGCTGTTATCTTGTCATCTTTAGATCTTTTGTTTACCTTTTATATCTTTTTTGGGACTAACTTATTAAATCAGTGCCAAGCGCCAGTTCCTGTTTTTTCTGTGTTTTTGACTCTTTTCAGATCTGATTTTGGAACGGAGTCCAAACGGAATAAAATCCCCAAAATAAATTTTTCCAGAATGGAAGAAGATCGGGAGGCTTGAGGGCCAAGGCAGTGGGCCCACAGGGCGCCCACAAGCCCTGTTGGCGCGGCCAGGGGGAGGCCGCGGCAACCAAGCTTGTGGCCCCCCTGGCGCTCCCCTGCCCTAGGTCTTTGGTCTATAAATTCCCTAAAAATCCAGAAAAAATCAGGGCATCCACGAAAACGCTTTTCCGTCGCCGCAAGCTTCCGTTTCCGCGAGATCTCATCTGGAGACCCTTCTGGGTGCCTTGCCGGAGGGGACTTTGGAGTTAGAGGGTTTCTACATCAACATCATCGCCTCTCCAATGACTCGTGAGTAGTTCACTTCAGACCTACGGGTCCGTAGTTAGTAGCTAGATGGCTTCTTCTCTCTCTTGGATCTTCAATACAAAGTTCTCCATGATCTTCATGGAGATCTATCCAATCTAATCCTCTTTGGCGGTGTGTTTGTCGAGATCCGATGAATTGTGGATTTGTGATCAGATTATCTATGAATTATACTTGAGTCTTTGCTGATTTCTTAAATGCATGATTTGATATCTTTGTAAGTCTCTCCGAGTCTTGGGTTTTGTTTGGCCAACTAGATCTATGATTCTTGCAATGGGAGAAGTGCTTGGTTTTGGGTTCACACCGTGTGGCGACCTTTCCGAGTGACAGAAGGGGCAGCAAGGCACGCATCGTGTTGTTGCCATCAAGGGTAACAAGATGGTCTTTTATCGTAGATATGAGATTGTCCATCTACATCATGTCATCTTGCTTAAGGCGTTACTCTATTCTTTTGGACTTAATACACTAGATGCATGATGGATAGCGGTCGACGTGTGGAGTAATAGTAGTAGATGCAGAAAGTATCGGTCTACTTGTTTCGGACGTGATGCCTATAGATATAATCATTGCCTTAGAGAATGTCATGACTCTGCGCGGTTCTATCAATTGCTCGACAGTAATTCGTTCACCCATCGTCTACTTGCTTTCATGAGAGAAGCCACTAGTGAACACTACGGCCCCCGGGTCTATTCACAACTATCGTTTCAACTTTCACTTTTACTTTGCTTGTTTACTTTGTTGCTTTCAGTTCTCACTTTGCAAACAATCTATAAGGGATTGACAACCCCTTCATAGCGTTGGGTGCAAGCTCTTTGTGTTTGTGCAGGTACTTGTGACTTGACGAGATCTTCCATTGGTTCGATACCTTGGTTCTCAGAGCTGAGGGATATACTTACCGCCGCTGTGCTACATCACCCTTTCCTATTCAAGGGAACACCAACGCAAGGCTCCAAGGCCGCGGGGAAATCCTTTGCATATTTGCCAAGGAAGTCCCTAAAGGCATTGGTGTCGCAGCAGGATTCCTGGCGCCGTACCAGGGAAGGTTTGTTGTCGTAGTAGCAGAAGGATTTCTGGCGCCGTTGCCGGGGAAGATCAAGTCAAGAATAGTCTCTCGCCAACGTGCTGATTTCTGGCGAGGGGAGGAGATCTATCCAAGTAGGTGTCACAAACTCATATCTTGCATTTACCTTTTTTGTCAGTTGCCTCTCGTTTTCCTCTCCCCCACTTCACATTTGCCGTTTTCATTTGCGTTTCTCCTTTGCCGTTTTCATTTGCCTTTTTGCCGTTTTCTTTTTCCCTTTGCCGGTTTTCTTGCTTGCTTGTGTGCTTGTTTGTTTGTTGAAGTCATCATGGCTGAAAACACCAAACTTTGTGACTTCTCGAGTACCAATAATAATGATTTTGTTAGTACTCCGATTGCTCCCGCCACTAGGGCGGAATCGAATTAAATCAACACAGCTTTGCTGAATCTTGTTATGAAAGAGCAATTCTCTGGCCTTCCTAGTGAAGATGCCGCATCCCATCTCAATACCTTCATTGAGCTTTCCAATATGCAAAAGAAAAGATATGTTGGACTCCGCCTCAGGTGGAACGTTCATGGAAATCACGTTAGGAGACGCTACAAAACTCCTAGACAATATCATGACCAACTACTCTCAGTGGCACACTGAAAGGTCACCTGCTAGCAAAAAGGTACATGCTATAGAAGGAATTAACTCGCTTAGTGCTAAGATGGACGAGTTAATGAATTTGGTTGCTAGTAGAAATGCTCCTTTAGATCATAATGACATGCCACTATGTTCCTTGATTGAGAGTAGCAACGCTAGTTTGGACGTTAACTTTGTTGGTAGGAACAATTTTGGCAACAACAATGCTTTTAGAGGAAACTATGTTCCTAGGCCTTTTCCTAGTAACTCCTCTAACAATTATGGCAATTCCCACAACAAAACTTATGGAAATCACACCAAATTACCCTCTGATTTAGAGAGTAATATCAAAGAGTTCATCAACTCTGAAAAGATTTTCAATGCGTCCATAGAGGAAAAACTACTGAAAATAGACGATTTGGCTAAGAGCGTTGATAGGATGTCTTGTGATATTGATGCTTTTAGAGTTAGATGTGCTCCTCCTGAGGTCAACTTGGATGAAACTTTGAAAGCTATGCGTGTCTCCATGAATGAGGCAAAGAAAGAACCGCCCAAATTCGCACTAGGCATGAATGGTTTAAAAGGGTGTGTTCTAGTGATGCAAATCACGAAGATCTTAAAGTGCTTGGTGTGACTCCTCTTGAATCTTTGTTTTCTCGTGTCAAACCTATTGATGAAGGGGCTGATATGAATCCACTTTGGTTGAAAAACGCCCCAATGATTCGGAGTTCACCTATCCTGATGATAAAGGTGTGGAGAGTGTAGTAGAAGAAATCAAAATTTTGGGTAGTAATGAAACTCCCTCTTTGGATTTCAAGGAATTCAATTATGATAGTTGCTCCTTGTTTGAATGCATTTCCTTGATGCAATCGAGTGCAAACTCACCACATGCTTATAGCCAAAGCAAAGCCTTTACCGCTCATATCGTAGATGCTATGATGAAATCTCTTGAAGAGAAACTCAAACTAGATGTCTCTATACCTAGAAAACTTCATGATGAGTGGGAACCTACTATCAAAATCAAAATAAAAAACTATGAATACAATGCTTTGTGTGATTTGGGTGCTAGTGTTGCCGCGATTCCAAAGTCTTTATGTGATATTCTTGGTTTTCATGAGATTGAAGAGTGTTCTCTTAATTTGCATCTTGCGGATTCTACTGTCAAGAAACCCATGGGAAGGATCGATGATGTTCTTATTGTTGCAAATAAGAACTATGTACCCGTGGCTTTCATTGTACTTGACATAGATTGCAATCCTTCATGTCCCATTATTCTTGGTAGACCTTTCCTAAGGACTATTGGTGCTATCATCGATATGAAGGAAGGGAATATTAGATTTCAATTTCCCCTAAAGAAGGGCATGGAGCATTTTCCTAGAAAGAAAATAAGATTGCCTTATGAATCTATGATGAGGGCTACTTATGGTTTGAGCACCAAAGATGACTATACGTGATTCTATCACCTTATACCTAGCTAAGGGCGTTAAACAATAGCGCTTGTTGGGAGGCAACCCAAGGAATCTATCCTTTTTCTTTCTGTTTTGTGTTTCCCACACTTCCATAATTCTGTTATGATTGTGTTTTTTGTGTTTCTTTTTGCGTTTGTGCCAAGCAAAACCGTTATGATTAGTCTTGGGGATGATCGTTTGGTCATGCTGGAAAAGACAGAAACTTTCTGCTCATGAAAATAAATTTCATTTTTTTCTGTAAGATATTTTGAGTTGATTATTTGTGCTGGTGATTGCTAAGCAAATTCTTCAGACTGTCGTAATTTTTCAGAATTTTTATGTAACATAAGTATATGAAGTATACAGATTGCTACAAACTGGTCTGCTATTAGCAGATTCTGTTTTTGTTGAGTTGGTTGCCTATTTTGATGAAACCATGGATAGTATCGGGGGGTATTAGCCATGGAAGATTGAAAATACAGTAACCCAACATCAACATAAGTAGAATTTAAGTTTGCTACAGTACCTAAGGAAGTGGTGGTTTGCTTTCTTATACTAATGTTATCACGAGTTTCTGTTTAAGTTTCGTGTTGTGAAGTTTTCAAGTTTTGGGTGAAGTTCTTATGGACAAAAATATAAAGAGTGGCTAGGGCTCAAGCTTGGGGATGCCCAAGCCAACCCAAGTGGATTCAAGGATGCCGTAAAAGCCTAAACTTGGGGATGCCCCGGGAAGGCATCCCCTCTTTCGTCTTCAATCCATCAGTAACGTTACTTGGGGCTATATTTTTATTCACCACATGTTATGTGCTTTGCTTGGAGTGTCTTGTATCGTAGGAGTATTTTATTTTTTTTGTGTCACAGTCATCCTTGCTGCACACCTAGAGAGAGATACATGCACTCTCTGTGATTTTGTCGAGCTTCACTTATATCCTTTGGTAGACAATCCAGCTCACATGTGCTTCACTTATATCTTTTGAGCTAGTTGATTTTGCTCTATGTGCTTCACTTATATCTTTTAGAGAACGGAGGTGCGTGGCTTGGTAGTTGATCTATGCTATGAAAGTAGTCTCAAAAGGGGTAGTTATCCAAAGGGATACGAAAACTTCCACCTTCATGTGCATTGAATAGTTAGAGAAGTTTGATTCATCTCAACTAGTTTTGAGTTGTGGTTATGGTCATATTGAAGTTATATTAGTAAGGTGTTGTGGATCTAGAAATACTTGTGTTGAAGTTTGTGATTCCCGTAGCATGCTATGTGATGAAGTCTGAGCATGATTAGTCTATTGATTGTCATCCTTTGTGTGGCGGTCGAGATCGCACGATGGTTTATACCTACCAACCCTTCCCCTAGGAGTATGCGTTGAATGCTTTGTTTCGATTACTACTAAAACTTTTGCAACAAGTATATGAGTTATTAATGACTAATGTTGAGTCCATGGTTTAGATGCACTTTCACCTTCCACCATCACTATCTTATTTAGTGCCGTGCAATTTTCACCGGTGCACAAAACCCACCATTAGCCTCCCTCAAAACAGCCACCATACCTACCTATTATGGCTTTTTCAAAGCCATTCCGAGATATATTGCCATGCAACTACCACCTTGACATGTGCCACCACGTCTCCATTGCCATTGCATGATTGTAAGATAGCTAGCATGATGTTTCCATTAATGTCTATGCCATGCTAGATCATTGTCACGGAACACTACCGAAGGCATTTCATATAGAGTCATCATTGCTCTAAGTTTTTAGTTGTAAGTGTGATGATCATCATTGATGGAGCATTGTCCCATGTGAGAAAATAAAAGAGGCCAAAGATGCCCACCAAAAAAAAGAGGCCAAAGAGCCCACCAAAAAAAATAATGAGAGAAAAAGAGAGAAGGGACAATGCTACCACCTTTCCACACTTGTGCATATTAAGCACCATGATCTTCATGATTGAGAGTCTCTCGTTTTGTCACCACCATTTAGCTAGTGGGAAATTTTGATTATATAACTTGGCTTGTATATTCCAATGATAGGCTTCATCAAATTTTCCTTAGGTCTACATGAGCAAGCAAGTTGGATGCACACCCACTAGTTTTCTTTATGAGCTTTCACATACTCTTAGCTCTAGCGCATCATTTGTATGGCAATCCCTACTCATTCACGTTGATATATATTAATGAGCATCTCCATAGCTCATTGATATGCCTAGTCAATGTGACCATCTTCTCCTTGTTTGTCTTGCAACCTCCACCAAACTCCACACCACTTATAGTGGTAAAACCATGGCTCACGCTCATGTATTGCGTGAGAGTTGAAAAAGTTTGAGAAAGTAAAGGTGTGAAAACAATTACATGGCCAATACCGGGGTTGTGTATGATTTAAATTCGTTGTGCAATGATGATAGAGCATAGCCAGACTATATGATTTTGTAGGGATAACTTTCTTTTGGCCTTGTTATTTTGAAAGTTCATGATTACCTTGCTAGTTTGCTTGAATTATTATTGTCTCCACGTCAATAGCAAACTATTGTTTTGAATCTAATGGATCTGAACATTCACGTCTCATAATTGGAGTTACAAAGGACATCTATGCTAGGTAGCATGAAAGCATCAAAATTCATTCTTTATCACTTCCCTACTCGAGGACGAGTAGGAGTTAAGCTTGGGGATGCTTGATACGTCTCAAACGTATGTATAACTTTTGATGGTTTCATGTTGTTATCTTGTCATCTTTAGATGTTTTGTTTACCTTTTATATATTTTCTGGGACTAACTTATTAATTCAGTGCCAAGCGCCAGTTCCTGTTTTTCTGTGTTTTTGACTCTTTTCAGATCTGATTTTGGAACGGAGTCCAAATGGAATAGAATCCCAGAAATAATTTTTTCCAGAACGGAAGAAGATCGGGAGGCTTAAGGGCCAAGGCAGTGGGCCCACAGGGAGCCCACAAGCCCTGTTGCCGCGGCCAGGGGGGAGGCCGCGGCAACCAAGCTTGTGCCCCCCTGGCGTTCCCCTGCCCTAGGTCTTTGGCCTATAAATTCCCTAAAAATCCAGAAAAAATTAGGGCATCCACGAAAACACTTCTCCGCCGCCGCAAGCTTCCGTTCCCGTGAGATCTCATCTGGAGACCCTTCCCGGTGCCCTGCCGGAGGGGACTTTGGAGTTGGAGGGTTTCTACATCAACATCATCGCCTCTCCAATGACTCGTGAGTAGTCCACTTCAGACCTACGGGTCCGTAGTTAGTAGCTAGATGGCATCTTCTCTCTCTTGGATCTGCAATACAAAGTTCTCCATGATCTTCATGGAGATCTATCCGATGTAATCCTATTTGGCGGTGTGTTTGTCGATATGCAATGAATTGTGGATTTGTCATCAGATTATCTATGAATTATATTTGAGTCTTTGTTGATTTCTTATATGCATGACTTGATATCCTTGTAAGTCTCTCCGAGTCTTGGGTTTTGTTTGGCCAACTAGATATATGATTCTTGCAATGGGAGAAGTGCTTAGTTTTGGGTTCATACCGTGTGGTGACCTTTCCCAGTGACAGAAGGGCCAGCAAGGCACGCATCGTGTTGTTGCCATCAAGGGTAACAAGATGGGATTTTATCGTAGAGATGAGATTGTCCATCTACATCATGTCATCTTGCTTAAGGCGTTACTCTGTTCTTTTGGACTTAATACACTAGATGTATGATGGATAGCGGTCGACGTGTGGAGTAACAGTAGTAGATGCAGAAAGTATCGGTCTACTTGTTTTGGACGTGATTCCTATAGATATAATCATTGGCTTAGATAACGTCACGACTTTGCGCGGTTCTATCAATTGCTCGACAGTAATTCGTTCACCCACCGTCTACTTGCTTTGATGAGATAAGCCACTAGTGAACACTACGGCCCCCGGGTCTATTCACAACTATCATTTCAACTTTCACTTTTACTTTGCTTGTTTACTTTGTTGCTTTCAGTTCTCACTTTGCAAACAATCTATAAGGGATTGACAACCCCTTCATAGCGTTGGGTGTAAGCTCTTTGTGTTTGTGCAGGTACTTGTAACTTGACGAGATCTTCCATTGGTTCGATACCTTGGTTCTCAAAACCGAGGGAAATACTTACCGCCGTTGTGCTACATCACCCTTTCCTCTTCAAGGGAACACCAACGCAAGGCTCCAAGGCCGCGGGGAAATCCTTTGCATATTTTCCAAGGAAGTCCCTAAAGGCGTAGCCATAGCAGCAGGATTCCTGGCGCCGTACCAGGGAAGTTCTGTTGTCGCAGTAGCAACCATCACTATCTCATTTTGAAGATAAACTCCCACTCGATTCAAGGGATTGTAGCACTGAGACAATCTGAGCACATGCTCAATGATTGACCTTTTCTCCCTTACTTTGTAGACAAAGAATCTTGTCGGAGGTCTCATACCTCTCAACAAGGGCACAATCATGAAATCACAATTTCACCTCTTGGAACATCTCATATGTTCTGTGGCGTTCAAAACGTCTCTGGCGCCTCAAATCTAAGCCGTTTAAGCATTGTAGTCATCAAAAACGTGTATGTCATATGTTCGCAACATCCACAGATGATGCTCGAGGTTCAGCACACCGAGTGCTGCATTAAGGACACAAGCCTTCTGGGCAGCAATGAGGACAATCCTCAGTTTACGGACCCAGTCCGCATAATTTCTACTATCATCTTTCAACTAAATTTTCTCTAGGATCATATCAAAAACAGTAGAGCTATAGTGCAAGCTACATAATTTGCAAAGACCTTTTGACTATGTTCATGATAGTTGAGTTTAGCTAATCATATTACTAATAACTTCCACTCAAATAGAAATCCCTCGAGTCATTCGAGTGACGCATGATCCAAATTCACTAACTCAAGTCCGACCATCACGTGAGTTGAGTATAGTTTCAGTGGTGAACATCTCCATGTTGATCATATCAACTATATGATTCATGCTTGACCTTTTGGTCTCTTGTGTTCCGAGGCCATGTCTGTACATGCAAGGCTCGTCAAGTTTAACCCGAGTGTTACGTGTGTGCAACTGTTTTGCGCCCGTTGTATGTGAACGTTGAGTCTATCACACTCGATCATCACGTGGTGTCTTGAAACGACGAACTGTCACAACGGTGCACAGTCGGGCGGAACACAATTTTATCTTGAAATTTTAGTGAGGGATCACCTTATAATGCTACCGTCGTTCTAAGCTGCATAAAAGGATTAACATCACATGAAAATCATAAGTGACATGATATGGCCATGAACTTGTGCTTCTTGATCTCCATCACCAAAGCACCGGCATGATCTCCATCATCACCGGTGCCGCACCATGATCTCCATCATCATGATTTCCATCATCGCGCCGACATCGAGGTTGTTGCGATATATATGCTATTACTACTAAAGCTACAACCTAGCGATATAGTAAAAGCATCTGCAAGCACAAATGTTAGTTTAAAGACAAACCTATGGCTACTGCCGGTTGCCGTAGCATCGACGTGCAAGTCGATATTTAACTATTACAACATGATCATCTCATAGATCCAATATATCATATCATGTCTTTGGCCATATCACATCACATGCATACCCTGCAAATACAAGTTAGACGTCCTTTAATTTGTTTTTGCATGTTTTACGTGGCTGCTATGGGTATATAGTATGATCGCATCTTACTTACGCAAAGCCACAATGATGATATGCAATTTTCTATTTAACCTTCTCCAAGGACCGCCTCGGTCAAATCCGATTCAACTAAAGTTGAAGAAACAGGCATCCGCCAGTCATCTTTATGCAACAAGTTGCATGTGAGACGATGAAACCGGTCTCTCGTAAGCGTATGAGTAAAGTTGGTCCGGGCCGCCTCAATCCAACAATACCGCCGAATCAACAAAAGACTAAGGAGGGCAGCAAATTGAACATCAATGCCCACAAAATCTTTTGTGTTCTACTCGAGATATCATCTACGCATGAACCTGGCTCATGATGCCACTGTTGGGGAACGTAGCATGGGATACAAAAAGTTTTCCTACGCCCACGCAATACCTATCCATGTTGATGATCATCTACGAGACGGGAGAGTGAATCTACATATCCTTGTAGATCGCTAGGCGAAAGTGTATATAACGCGGTTGATGTAGTGGAACGTCTTCGCGATTCAAATCGCAGCCCGTCCCGCGATCTCATCACGATACATCCCGCGATCCCATCACGATCCATCCCGATCCATCCCGATCTAGTCCCGAACGGACGACACCTCCGCGTTCAACACACGTACAACTCGATGACGATATCCTCCTTCTTGATCCAGCAAGAGGGGCGGAGAGGTAGATGATTCTCCAGCACGGCGGCGTGGTGGTGGTGGTGGTGAACTAATCCAGTAGGGCTTCGCCTAAGCACCGTCGAACTAGCTTACAGGAGAAACAAATCTAGAGAGAAGTAGAGGGAGGACGTGGAAATTAGGGTTAGCCCTCACCTCTAAAACCTCTAGTTTATATAGGAGGAGAAGGGGAGAGGAGGCAGCCTTGGCCTCCACTCCAAGGAGGTGGCCTAGCCAACAAGGGAGGAATCCACCTCCCACAAGGGAGGTGGAATCCTATTAGGACTCCTTCCTAATTTGGCTTCTTTTCCTTTTCCTTTATCCTTTTTGCATGGGCCCTTGAGAGAGACTTAGGCCAGCCCACTAGGGACTGGTCCACCTCCTCTCATAGCCCATGAGCCTCTTGGGTCGTCACACTCCTCCCGGTGGCCCCCCGGCACCCTCCCGGCATTCTCGGTACACTATCGATGAACCCGACACCTTTCTGGTGACTTCCTATATATCAATCTTTACCTCTGGACCATTCCGGAGCTCCTCATGACGTCCTGGATCTCACACGAGACTCCGAACAACATTTGGTCATGAACACCTATAACTCAACTATACCGAAACGTCACCGAACCTTAAGTGTGCAGACCCTGCGGGCTCGAGAACTATGCAGACATGACCTGAGACACTCCCCGGTCAATAACCAATAGCGGGACGTGGATGTCCATATTGACTCCTACATATTCTATGAATATCTCTATCGGTTGAACCTCTATGTCAAGGATTTAGTTAATCTCGTATGCGTTCCCTTTGTCCTTTGGTATGTTACTTGCCCGAGATTCGATCGTCGGTATCTCCATACCTAGTTCAATATCGTTACCAACTATTCTCTTTTCTCGTTCAGTAATACAAGATCCCGTGACTAACTCTTTAGTCACATTGCTTGCAAGGCTTGTTTGTGATGTTGTATTACCGAGTGGGCCCCGAGATACCTCTCCATCACACGAAGTGACAAATCCCAGTCTTGATCCATGCCAACCCAATAGACACCTTCGGAGATACATGTAGAGCACCTTTATAGTCACCAGTAATGTTGCGATGTTCGATACAGAAGGTATTCCTACGGTGTCCGGGAGTTGCATGATCTCATGGTCATAGGAATTCATATATTGACATATGCAGAAAATAGTAGCAATAAACTGACACGATCATATGCTACGTTTATAGTTTGGGTCTTGTCCATCACATCATTCTCCTAATGACGTGATCCCGTTATCAAGTGACAACTCATGTCTATGGTCAGGAAACCTTGACCATCTTTGATCAACGAGCTAGTCAACTAGAGGCTCACTAGGGACAGTGTGTTGTCTATGTATCCACATATGTATTTGAGTTTCCAATCAATACAATTCTAGCATGGATAATAAACGATTATTATGAACAAGGAAATATAATAATAATCAATTTATTATTACCTCTAGGGCATATTTCCAACTGCTCGGACATGCTCCTCTACACTTTCCGCAACCGGCAGCCCATTCGAGCGGCCCCCACCTGCCACTGTCGTAGTCCGTGCCAACAGAGGGTCTGACGAAGGCGACGCGACCAACCCTGAGGTTTGAATCCTCTGATGCTTCGCCGGAGGCGCCGAGGCCATCGAAGAGCAGGCTGAGCCCGCCGGTGTGTGGCCGGAGCTCCTCCGGGTAGCCCCCTCTGCCATGAACGACCCGCCGGAACCATGGAGACTACCGCCCCATCCCCTTGGGGCGGCGAGGGAGGCGACGGCCGGCCAACAGCCGCAGGCGGCTCACATCCAGCAGAGGCGCCTCCAGGATCGAGATAGAGATCAAGTAGCTCAGAACCTATGACATGCGCGGGGTAGGCATATCTCCGGTCATCGCGCCCGCCCATAGCGAACGGCTGGGCTCCTCCACGAACAGCAGCTCGCTACTCGGAATCTGTCTGATGTCATCAGTGCGGAGCCACACCGAGGAATCCGCCATATCATTCTACCCCGGCAACGAAGCCGCCGCCTTTGAGGATGACGCTTACTACCTGCTGACTCCACGCATGGCCCGAGACACCTCGCAGCGAGAGGGGCACCGACAGTGGCAGGTTCACCGTGGTCGCTTGCACTTGACGGAGCCAGGGGCACAGAGAAAGCTCGAAGGAAGGCGAGCCTGCACGACCAACCCGAACCATCCGTTCCTTGATCTCAACATCTCGGCAAAGCACAAGGATATCCTATGGGTAGAACGCTTGTATAGACAAACTTCGCATGCAACACCGTCGCCGCCGAGGCCAGTTCCACCTGCAGGCGGATGCCAGTTACCATGACCAGCACCGCCAAGCCAGCTCCAACTCGACAGTGTAGAGGTCCGGCGCTGCCTCGAGGAAGCACACCTCACCGAGGCCCTCGTACAGCGGCAGCGTTCCCACCCCAACCTTCTCGACCACCGGAACAGAGAACGAGGGTCCGATGCCGCTTCCAATAGAGGACGGAGTGCGCACCACGTGGTTCCGTAGGCGGACTGCGCCAGGGGCGGAGGGCAAGGCAGAAGCAGTTGCACACACATGGACGGCGGCTGCGCGTGAGGGCCTGGCGGGGAAGAGAGGGCCAGGGCATCCGGCTCAGCGACCCTGCGACAGATGGCAGGGGGAGGACGAAGCTGCTCCACCAGCGATGGGCTACGAGGGCGCGTGCAGCCACGCGAGGAGTTCCCCTCCCCGCGGCACCAAACGCAACACTTAGGGTTTGAACATTCCACCGAGATGTGGCCCTTGCGCCATAGTTGTAGCACCACAAGAACAGCTCCGCCGGTAGTCGCGAGTCGGGCGGCGGGCGAGAGGTCACATCAGCATGCCATTGCAGATACGTATGTTACACGTGCACGTTTACTAGTATCAGAAAAAACATTTACTAGATATATACCTATTAGCCCCAGCCTAACCATGTTTTATCCAAAAAAATAACCTTCCTAGCTGGGCCAAGCCTGGGCCTATAGCCCCAGTTGCCCTAGGCCCAATTCCGCCCCCGAGCAGGTCCATGACCGAGACTCCATCGCTGTCATCCGGACTCACATTCCCATCCTTGTCTAACCACTAGTAGAAAAAGGCCCATTTGTCCCGGTTTCAGAGGCTCATTAGACCCGGTTCTGAAACCGGCACTAAAGGATCGGGACTCAAGCCCAAAACCTTTAGTCCCGGTTTTCTTGAGACCGGGACAAAAGTGTCTCCATGTGGACGCTGCGGGGAGCCCAGGCAAGAGGAACTTTAGTCCCGGCTTGTCACACCAATCGGGACCAAATGGAATCCACATGTCAACATCTGGCCGAAGTTGGGTTTTTTTTGAATTAGGGGGGGGGGGGGGGTGGGGGGTTGGGGTTTTGGAGGGTTAATTTAGTGGTTTCATATTGTGTTAGCTAGATAATAGAGAGAAGTGTCCTCTCTTTCTCCGTTCGTGGGCGACGCTAGCTACTATACATATAGAAAGAACTTGACGCTAGCTAATAAGAAAAATGAAGGAAACCATTTACAATCCCTAACATCTTTTACAATATATATAACATATTTTACAATCCCTAACATCATTTACCGAAGATCGAATCACAAATTCACATAGTATTCTCCGTCTTTAGATATGACATGGTCAAGAAAGAATCCCGCCAATTCGTCTTGAATTGCTCATATCCGATCATGTGTTAGGACTTCATCCCGCATCTGCCAGAGGGGGGTCAATACATGCATATATATGAATAAAACTAAACATAATTTATGGTAATATATAAAATAAAATTATGAATATTATTTACGTACTTGATATTGTTTCTCAGATATGCCCCCCTGCTCAGAGGTCGAGAGGCGAATTAGCTCGCATACATAGAATGCACATAACTCAGTCCCACTGTCTTGGTACAAGCACTTTACGAGAATAGAGTTCAATCAATTATGTAATGATGTATTGAGGAAAATTTGAATCAATTAGAGATGCGCGAAACTATCCAGTACTACTTACTTTGGGGTGCGTAAATTGCAACTCTTTTTTTAGACCGGGAACCTCATTGGTGAACTTCTTCCAAATCCTGCCAGGCAAAGAAAATGACTACTTGATATTAGAAAATTAACGAAAGTTGCATGCCGATATGGACCCGGTATTGAGTGAACTTACTTCTTGAGCATTGTAGTCATGTACTCAGAATAATCGGGATCTTTACGTCTCGAGTTTAAGACGGTTACTTTTGCCCCGTCAAGCTTAATGGATAGCAGAATATAGTGGTAACTGGGCACGCACATATAACTCATCAATTACATTATACTTAACGTCGAGTAAAGCGAAACCGAGTATACAGATAAGACAGCAACACTCACCTACAGTTGTAAGGAAAGAGTATTTCCCTTTTGTATTGATTTACAAGGAACGACTTTAGCAAGTTGTCCTCAGTATCTTTGGGTTCGTGTCGTACTGACCATTCATTTACAGAATATGGGCTAACGAATCCAACGTCGAAGATCCCTGCTTTTTTAATTCGACGATTTTCAATCTGCATAATATATATAGTGAGGATAATTATATATATACATGCAATGAACGAGCTGAGCTAGAGACTTAACTATAGAAGTAATTAATACTTACAAACAGTAGGAAGTCACAATTTATTGGTCGAGGGCCAGTTGATTGTACAATTGAAACAACTCCATAAATTGAACACAAATCACTTGAGCTCCAATGAATTCGTGCTCTCGTTTCACTTCCATATAGATAGTGTCTCTCCGAGAATCCAGGGAGGTATTCATTTACCACTCATGCAATTTGTGCATTATAGGTGTTAAAGGAGGATGACCAGGTTTGGCGAGAGGCTTCCTGTGTCAGTATTCATATGTTTCTTTTGTTACCTCTACCCTTTAAAAAATTACATCACCCCCAAGTAATCACCAGGATTGGTACCGGGCACCATCCCCGGAGGTTTACCAACGATATCGCTAGACACCTTGAGCGGGGGGCACGATTGCTTCTCCTGTTGGCCGAGCTGGGGAATTGTTTTCCCGCTTCTTCATTTTGCGAGCCTTGCATCACTGCGAGCCGCCAGAGCAGCAGTCTTACGCTTGAGAGAAGGAGGAGGAGGAGGAGGACGATGAGTGCCATGATCACTCGTCGTCGTCATCGTCGGAGGAGGAGGCGGACTGCCCCGATCACTTGCCGGAGGAGGAGGATGAGTGCCCTGATCACTTGCCGGAGGAGGAGGAAGAGTGCCCTGATCACTCGCCAGAGGAGGAGGAGGAGGCGGAGTGCCCTAATCACTCGCCGGAGGAGGAGGAGGAGGCGGAGTGCCCTGATCACTCGCCGGAGGAGGAGGAGGCGGAGTGCACTGACTCGCCGGAGGCGTCCAGTTTGGAAGCTTGATGTACTCCTTCTGCCATATACATGTACTCCTCACAGCATGAACCGGCTTATTCTCCCCTTCACCTATAGGGTGGTCAAGCTTGAGCTCCTCAAATCCCTCCATTACTTCATCCACCATCACAACAGCAAAGCCATGTGGAATCGGAAGGCAGTGAAAAGTTCCGTTGGGTTCAGGAGGTGGAACACAGCCGATAGCAGCCTTGAAAGTGAGGTTCTGACATTTCATCATAAGCTCGCAATGTTGAGCCTCCGTGATAGTGTCCACGTGGTAGATAGGAGCCGTGAAGTCAGGCTGAACGAGCTCCGTGGAAGACACGCTGCTTCACCGCTCAGATGTCGGGGTAGCTTCTGGGGTAGCTCGCTGTCTCTCAAGTTCCTATAGCTTTTCTAGTCTTGCATTGATCTTCTGCATGTCGCTCAGCTCCGCTTTCCTCTTTCTCTCTCGGCTTCTGTAATCGCTCGCGTTGGGAAACCCAACCTTCCATGGAACGGAGCCTGGTGTCCCTCGTGTTCGTCCAGGGTGCTCAGGATTCCCTAGGGCCTCAGTCAACTCGTCCTTCTCTCTGTCGGAAATGAACGTCCCTTCCTGCTCCACGGTGATACACTTCTGAAGCTTGTTGATGGGTATTGCAAGTTGCTCGTTCGTCCAACGACACTTCCCTTTTCTAGGGTCCAAAGTTCCCCCAACCCCGAAGAACCAAGTCCTTGAACGGTCTGGCCAGTTCAATGTGTGTGGTTCGACCCCTTTAGCAATCAGGTCATTCCCAGCTTTGTTCCACAACGGACGAGCTTTGAGGTAGCCACCTGACCCTGTGTGATGGTGATGCTGCTTCTTTGCAATATTTTTCTTGTCTGTCTCTGACATTTGCTTACTCTTGTCCGATGTCTGGTAGGCCACAAATGCGGGCGAGTGATCTCTCATCTTCTCAAATCGGCCGATGAATTCTGGAGTCTCCCCTTTGTCGACAAACTTTGCTTTCAACTCTTTCCTCCACCTCCTGAATAGATCAACCATCTTCTTAAGAGCACATGCCTTGACCAGTGGCTCTATAACTGGCTTATTTGGATCCTCCTCTGGCGGTAGGGTGAAATTTGCCTTCAGCGCGGTCCAAAGATCATCTTTCTGCCTATCGGCGACATAATCACCTTCTGGGACGTCGTCGCCCTTAGGCTTATTCCATTGCTTGATGCTGATCGGGATGTTGTCCCTAACAATAGCTCCGTAGCGAGTAGAAAATGCGTACTTGTTCCGCTTGGGTTGAATCAGTAGGCCATCGTCATGGATTTCTGTGATCGTGAACTTTTCATCCTTGCGCAATCTTCTCTTCGTGCCTCATCTCGTAACCGAAGTTTGGCTCTATCCGGACTTTGCAACAGCTCCCTCCTCCGTTCGGGCACGAGAGCCGTCATCATGGTTTGCTTCTTCCTCCGACATTCGGTCATCGGAGCCATCATGGTCATGTCCTTCCTTCTCCATTGTTCGATCACCGAAGCCGTCATCCTCTCCTTCCAGACCATCGGTGTCGTTGAGATAATAATCAACCTCAACTCCGTCGCGTATTATCTCACCCAACAACTGTTTTTGTTCCAAGTTTCTTGGATCCATACTTTCTGCAAATACTACAACATGTCAATTAATATACAAACATGATTGTTCGACGTCCGGACCGCCTCTCTCATGAATGTCAAACAACGGATTCCATACAAAAAACGTTCAAGAACTTTACACGCTACATATCATTTGACCGCGTGGAATCGTGTGTGTATCAGGTGGGTTTAGCTGGCACGATGCTCTTTGCTTGTCACGTTCGGGGAACCGGATTACAGGCCGGGCGACTCCAAAGATGTGGTGATAGTGTGTGCGCCGTGCTACGTAGCTAGCATGCACTCGTGTGCGTCGCTGTTGCATTCGGGGCGCCACATTCTGGTGACCATGTTCGCGAATTCCTTCTATTATTATCTGGATGAAAAGCGATTCATTTTCCTTTTTTACACAGAAATTTCTATTCATTGAGGCGAATTGTTGCCTTTACTTGTTGCAAACTATCTATTATCCTCAAACAGTCTTGCTAAGTCTGAGTCGATTAATACTTCGTTAAGTCGCAATTGATGATATATCCGCGAAATCTTACGTTAAGATCCATGCGGTTTTTTTTCTTTAATTTTTTCTCTTACATGTTATATCACCTGATTAAGACGGTGGGGACGGGAGCAGGCTCCGAGTGGTGATGGGTGATGACGATGGGCTTGAGGTGGCGCGGGTGACGATGACGACGCGCTCGGGGAGGAGGCGCGGGGCGGCGACGATAGGATCGGGGCGGCGACGACGGGCTCGGGGGCGACAGCTATGGCGATGGGCTCAGGGCCGACGACGACGGTGATGGGCTCGGGGCGACGATGATGGCGATAGGCTTTGTGCGACGATGGGCTCGGGGGCAACGGCGACGGCGATGGGCTCGGGGCAACGACGACGACGGGCACGTGACGACGTCGGTGGCAACGGGCTCTGGGGCGACGGCGACGACGATGGGCTTGGGGCCAAGCCGGGCTTGAGGGCGACGACGATGATGGGCTCGTGGAGGACGCGCGAGCCGGTGATACGTCTCCAACGTATCTATAATTTTTTATGGTTCCATGCTATTATCTTGTCAACTTTTGATGTTTTCTATGCATGATTATGCTATTTTCTATCTTTTTTGGCACTAAGCTATTAACTCCGTGCCAAGTGTCAGTTCCTGTTTTTCTGTCTTTTTGACCCTTTTCAGAGACGAATATTAAACGGAGTCCAAACGGAATAAAACCTTCGGAAAGATTTTTTCCGTCACAAAAGATACGCAGGGAACTTGAGAACCAAAGCAAAGGACTTTGGGGGAGGCCACAAGCCCCTTAGCCGCGTCCTAGGTGGGGCGCCTACTAGGCTTGTGGGCCCCCCGTGGCTCCTTTGCCCTACTTCTTCCGCCTATAAATTCCCTAAAAATCCAAAACTGCCAGAGAGAACCACGAAAATACTTTTCCGCCGCCGCAAGCTTCTGTCTCCGCAAGATCCTATCTGGGGCACGTTCTGGTGCCCTGTCGGAGAGGGGATTCGGACACGGAGGGCTTCTTCATGAACACCATTGCGTCTCCGATGATGCGTGAGTAGTTCACCACAAACTTCGGGTCTATAGCTAGTAGCTAGATGGCTTCTTCTCTCTCTTGGATCTTCAATACAAAGTTCTCCATGATCTTCATGGAGATCTATCCGATGTAACCTTCTTTTGCGGTGTGTTTGTCGAGATCCGATGAATTGTGGGTTTATGATTAGGTTATTTATGAATATTATTTGAGTTTCCTCTGATCTCTTATATGCATGATTTCGTATCCTTGTAATTCTCTTCGAATTGTGGGTTTCATTTGGCCAACTTGATCTATAATTCTTGCAATGGGAGAAGTGCTTGGTTTTGGGTTCATACCGTCCGGTGTCCTCACCCAGTGACAGAAGGGGTAGCGAGGCACGCATCATGTTGTTGCCATCAAGGGTAAAAAGATGGGGTTTATATCTATTGCATGAATTTATCCCTCTACATCATGTCATCCTGCTGAAGGCGTTACTCTGTTTGTTATGAACTCAATACACCAGATGCATGCTGGATAGCGGTCGATGTGTGGAGTAATAATAGTAGATGCAGACAGTATCGGTCTACTTGTCTCGGACGTGATGCCTATATGTATGATCATTGCCTTAGATATCGTCATGACTTTGCGCGGTTCTATCACTTGCTCGATAGTAATTCGTTCACCCACCGTAATACTTGCTATCATGAGAGAAGCCTCTAGTGAACACTATGGCCCCCGGGTCTACTTCACATCATATTTTCAGTTCTACACTTTTACTTTGTTGCACTTTCCACCTTCATATCTCACCTTGCAATTAATCGTAAAGGGATTGACAACCCCTTTATAGCGTTGGGTGCAAATTTGTTTGTTTTTGCGCAGGTACATTGGTGACTTGTCTTGGTACTCCTACTGGATTGATACCTTGGTTCTCAAACTAAGGGAAATACTTACTGCTAGTGTGCTGCATCACCCTTTCCTATTCAAGGGAAAAACCAATGCAAGCTCAAGAGGTAGCAAGAATAATTTCTGGCGCCGTTGCCGGGGAGGAGGATCAAGTCAAGAATAGTCTCCCGTCAACGTGCCAATTTCTTTTGCCGTTGCCGGGGAGTATCAAGTCAAGAATAGTCTCCCTTCACCGTGTCAATTTATGGCATCAGAGACTGTTCTAAGAGAAGCTTATCCAAGTAACCTTCGCAAACTCATCTCTTGCATTTACTTTTTTGCCTTTTGCGTCTCCTTTTCCTCTCCCCCACTTCTGAAAAACAAAAATTTACAAAAATATTTTCCTTTGTCGTTCGCCTTTTTCTTTCGCTTGATTTCTGTTCGTTTGTGTGCTTGTCTGCTTGCTGAAGTCACCATGAGTGAAAACACCAAGTTGTGTGACTTCTCGAATACTAATAATAATGATTTTATTAGTACTCTGATTGCTCCCGCCACTAGTGCGGAATCATATGAAATCAATGCTGCTTTGCTGAATCTTGTTATGAAAGAGCAATTCTCCGGCCTTCCTAGTGAAGATGCCGCATCCCATCTTAATACCTTCATTGAGTTATGAGATATGCAAAAGAAGAAAGATGAGGATAATTATGTGATTAAATTGAAGCTATTACCGTTCTCATTACGAGATCGAGCAAAAACTTGGTATTCATCTTTATCCAAAAATAGTATTGATTCTTCGAACAAGTGTAAAGATGCTTATATTTCGAAGTATATTCCACCGGCTAAGATTATCTCTCTCCGTAATGATATCATGAATTTTAAGCAACTAGATCATGAACATGTTGCACAATCTTGGGAGAGAATGAAATTGATGATTAGAAATTGTCCCGCTCATGGCGTGAGTCTTTGGATGATTATACAAATCTTCTATGCTGGTTTGAATTTTGCTTCTAGAAATATCTTGGATTCTGCCTCCGGTGGAACTTTCATGGAAATCACATTAGGAGAAGCCACAAAACTCCTAGACAATATCATGACAAACTATTCTCAATGGCACACTGAAAGGTCACCTACTAGTAAAAAAGTGCATGCTATAGAAGAAATTAACTCATTGAGTGCTAAGATGGACGAGTTAATGAAATTGTTTGCTAGTAAAGGTGCTCCTCTAGATCCAAATGATATGCCTTTGTCCTCCTTGATTGAGAATAGCAATGAGAGCTTGGATGTTAATTTTGTTGGTAGGAATAATTTTGGCAACAACAATGCTTATAGAGGTAACTTTATTCCTAGGCCTTGTCCTAGTAATCCCTCTAATAACTTTGGCAATTCCTACAACAATGCTCATGGAAATTACAATAAATCACCCTATGATCTTGTGAGTAATATTAAAGAGTTTATCAACTCGCAAAAGATTTTCAATGCATCCATAGAAGAAAAACTGCTCAAAATTGATGACTTGGCTAGGACCATTGATAGAATGTCTCTTGATATTGATGCTTTCAAATTGAGATATGCTCCTCCCAAGATTAATATGGATGAAACTTTGAAAGCTATGCGTGTTTCCATGAATGAGAGTAAAGAAAGAACCTCCCAAATTTGTGCTAGACATGAATGGCTTAAAAAGGCGTGTTCTCGTGATGAGAATCACGAAGATCTTAAAGTGCTTGGTGTGACTCCCATTGAATCCTTGTTTTCTAATGTCAAACCTAATGATGATGGGGCTTTACATGAATCCACTTTGGTTGAAAAACGCCCCAATGATTCGGAGTCTATCTACCTTGATGCTAAAAGCACTGAAAGTGGAGTAGAGGATATCAAAACTTTGAGTAGTGATGAAATTACTACTTTGGATTTCAAGAAATTCAATTATGATAGTTGCTCTTTTATTGAATGTATTTCCTTGATAGAATCCATGCTAAACTCTCCACATGCTTATAGCCAAAATAAATCCTTTACCGATCATATCGTTGGTGCTATGATGAAATCTCTGGAAGTGAAACATGAGTTGGAAGTATCTATTCCTAGAAAACTTCAGGATGAGTGGGAACCTACTATCAAAATCAAGATTAAAAACTATGAATGCAATGCTTTCTGTGATTTGGATGCTAGTGTTTCCGCTATTAAAAAGTCTTTATGTGATGTTCTAGGCTTCAACGAGATTGATGAGTGTTCTCTTGATTTGCACCTTGCGGATTCTACTGTTAATAAACCTATGGGAAGGATCAATGATGTTCTTATTATTGCAAATAGGAACTATATACCCATGGATTTCATTGTGCTTGATATTGATTGCAATCCGACATGTCCCATCATTCTTGGTAGACCTTTCCTTAGGACTATTGGTGCTATCATCGATATGAAGGAAGGGAACATTAGATTTCAATTTCCATTAAAGAAGGGCATGGAACACTTTCCTAGAAAGAAAATAAGAATTCCTTATGAATCCATGATGAGGGCTACTTATGGTTTGAGCACCAAAGACGACGATACTTGATTCTATCGCCTTGCCCCTAGCTAAGGGCGTTAAACAATAGCGCTTATTGGGAGGCATCCCAATGAATTTTTATTCGCTTTTTTGCTTTCTGTTTTGTTGTGTCCATACCATCATAATACTGTTATGATTGTGTTTTTTGTGTTTATTTTTGTGTTTGTGCCAAGTAAAACCTTTATGACTAGTTTTGGTGATGGTTGTTTGATCTTGCTGAAAAAGACAGAAACTTTGCGCTCACGAAATTATTTTTCATTCCTATCTAGAAAGAGCTTTTAATTGATTATTTTTGTTGCTGGTTGATATGCCAATTTCCCTAATTGTGTAATTGTTCAGAATTTTTGAGATACCAGAAGTATACGAAGTATATAGATTGCTACAGACTGGTCTGTTTTTGACAAATTCTGTTTTTGTTGTGTTGATTGCTTATTTTGATGAAAATATGGATAGTATCGGGGGGTATTAGCTATGGGAAAGTTAGAATACAGTTCTATAACACCAATATAAATAGAAATCAAGTTTAGTACAGTACCTAAAGAGGTGGTGGTTTGTTTTCTTATGCTATTGATATCACGAGTTTCTGTTTAAGTTTTGTGTTGTGAAGTTTTCATGTTTTGGGTGATGTTCTCATGGACAATGGGATAAAGAGTGGAAAGAGCTCAAGCTTGGGGATGCCCAAGGCATCCCAAGACAAATTCAAGGACACCAAAAAGCCTAAGCTTGGGGATGGCCCGGGAAGGCATCCCCTTTTTCGTCTTCAATCCATCGGTAATGTTACTTGGAGCTATATTTTTATTCACCACATGATATGTGTTTTTCTTGGAGCGTCGTGTACTATAGGAGTCTTTTTTTGTTGTGTCACAATCATCCTTACTGCACACCTTTTTGAGAGAGACATGCACTTATCATGAATTTGCTAGAATACTCATTGAGCTTCACTTATATCTTTTGAGTTAGGCAATTTAGCTCGCATGTGCTTCACTTATATGTTTTGTGCTAGATAACTTTGCTCTAGTTATTCACTTAGATCTTTTTAGAGCATGGCGGTGTCATATTTTGGAGAAAAAAACTCTCGATCTTCACTTATATCTTTTTGAGAGTGCTCTCTCTGAGTAACTTGGTAGTTGGCGTGTGCCATGAAAGAGTCCTAAAGATGTTAGGAATCCAAAGAGGATATAATAAAACTTCCATATTCATGTGCATTGATTAGTAAAGAGAAGTTTGATTCCTCTCAATTAGTTTTGAGACATGGATTTTTTGATATTAGAGTCATGTTAGTAGGGTGTTGTGAATCTAGAAATACTTGTGTTGAGGTTAGTGATTCCCGTAGCATGCAAGTATGGTGAACCGCTATGTTAGGAAGTCGGTGCATAATTGATTTATTCATTGTCATCCTTTGTGTTGCGGTCGGGATCGCGTGATGGTTAACACCTACCAACCCTTCCCCTAGGAGTATGCGTTTAGCACTTTGTTTTAGTTACTAATAAAACTTTCGCAATAAGCATATGAGTTCTTCATGACTAATGTGAGTCGATGGTATAGATGCACTTTCACCTTCCACCATTGCTAGCTTCTCTAGTGCCGCGCAACTTTCGTCGGTACACAAACCCACCATATACCTTCCTCAAAACAGCCACCATACCTACCTACTATGGCATTTTCATAGCCATTACGAGATATATTGCCATACAACTCCCACCGTTCCGTCTCATGACTTGTGTCGTCACTTTCATATTGCCATTGCATGATCGTAAGATAGCTAGCGAGATGTTTCACCGTCATACGCTAAGCTAGATCGTTGCACATCCCAGTACACTGCCGGAGGCATTTCCTACAGAGTCATCATTGCTCTAAGTATTGAGTTGTGAGTAAATAAAAGTGTGATGATCATCACTATTAGAGCATTGTCCCATGTGAGAAAAACAAAAAGAGGCCAAAGATGCCCACCGAAAAAAGAAGAAAAACACGCCAAAGAGCCCAAACAAAAAACAAAACGAAGAATAAAAGAGAGAAAAAGAGAGAAGGGACAATACTACTATCTTTTTCCACACTTGTGCTTCACAATAGCACCATGTTATTCATGATTGAGAGTCTCTTGTTTTGACACTTCCATATACTAGTGGGAATTTTCATTATATAACTTGGCTTGTATATTCCAATGATGGGCTTCCTCAAAATTGCCTTAGGTCTTCGTGAGCAAGCAAGTTGGGTGCACACCCACTAGTTTTCCTTTTGAGCTTTCACACACTTATAGCTCTAAGTGCATCCGTTGCATGGTAATCCCTACTCACAACCTCCACCACACTCTATTCCACCTATAGTGCTATATCCATGGCTCACTCTCATGTATTGCGTGAGAGTTGAAAAAGTTTGAGAAATTAAGAGTGCGAAAACAATTACTTGGCCAATACCGGGGTTGTGCATGATTTAAATTCGTTGTGTGGGGATGATGGAGCATAGCGAGACTATATGATTTTGTAGGGATAACTTTCTTTGTCCTTGTTATTTCAAAAGTTCATGATCACTTTGCTAGTATGCTTGAAGTATTATTATTTTCATGTCAATAGCAAACTATTGTTTTGAATCTTACGGATCTGAACATTCATGTCACAAGAAAGAAGTTACAAAGGACAAATATGTTAGGTAATATTCCACATCAAAAATTCAGTCCTTATCACTTCCCTACTCGAGGACGAGCAGGAGTTAAGCTTGGGGATGCTTGATAAGTCTCCAACGTATCTATAATTTTTTATGGTTCCATGCTATTATCTTGTCAACTTTGGATGTTTTGTATGCATGATTATGCTATTTTCTATCTTTTTTGGGACTAACCTATTAACTCAGTGCCAAGTGCCAGTTCCTGTTTTTTCTATGTTTTTGACTCTTCGGAAAGATTTTTTCCGTAATAGAAGATACGCAGGGAACTTGAGAACCAAGGCAAAGGACTCCGGGGGAGGCCACAAGCCCCCTAGCCGCGGCCTTGGGGGGCGCCTACCAGCCTTGTGGGCCACCCGTGGCTCCTTTGCCCTACTTCTTCCGCCTATAAATTCCCTAAAAATCAAAAACTGTCAAATAGAGCCACGAAAATACTTTTCCTCCGCCGCAAGCTTTTGTCTCCGCAAGATCCCATCTGGGTCACGTTCTGATGCCCTGCCGGAGGGGGATTCGGACACGGACGGCTTCTTCATCAACACCATTGCCTCTCCGATGATGCGTGAGTAGTTGACCACAGACCTTCGTGTCTATAGCTAGTAGCTAGATGGCTTCTTCTCTCTCTTGGATCTTCAGTACAAAGTTCTCCATGATCTTCATGGAGATCTATCCGATGTAACCTTCTTTTGCGGTGTGTTTGTCGAGATCCGATGGATTTTGGATTTATGATCATATTATCTGTGAATATTATTGAGTTTCCTCTGATCTCTTATATGCATGATTTCGTATCCTTGTAATTCTCTTTGAGTTGTGGGTTTTGTTTGGCCAACTTGATCTATAATTCTTGCAATGGGAGAAGTGCTTGGTTTTGGGTTCATACCGTGCGGTGTCCTCACTAAGTGACAGAAGGGGTAGCGAGGCACGCATCATGTTGTTGCCATCAAGGGTAAAAGGATGGGGTTTATATCTATTGCATGAATTTATCTCTCTACATCATGTCATCTTGCTTAAGGCGTTACTCTGTTTGTTATGAACTCAATACATTAGATGCATGCTGGATAGCGGTCGATGTGTGGAGTAATAGTAGTAGATGCAGACAGTATCGGTCTACTTGTCTCGGACATGATGCCTATATGTATGATCATTGATTTAGATATCGTGATGACTTTGCGCGGTTCTATCAATTGCTCGACAATAATTCTTTCACCCACCGTAATACTTGCTATCATGAGAGAAGCCTCTAGTGTGCACTATGGCCCCCGGGTCTACTTCACATCATATTTTCAGCTCTACACTTTTTCGTTGGGTGCAAGTTTGTTTGTTTTTGCGCAGGTACATTGGTGCCTTGTCTTGGTACTCCTACTGGATTGATACCTTGGTTCTCAAAGTGAGGGAAATACATACTGCTATTGTGCTGCATCAACCTTTCCTCCTCAAGGGAAAAACCAACACAAGCTCAAGAGGTAGGAGCCGGCGGCGACGGGCCCCTCTCAAATGCAGGAGAGAAGAGACCGGGGGAAAATGGGAGTTGGTGGAAATTTCGACAAGTCCCGCTATATATACGAACACCTTTGGTTCCGGTTGGTGGCTCCAACCGGAACCAATGCCAACCTTTCTCCCGGGTTGGTGGCTCCAACCGGGACTAAAGGTCAATTTTCATCAGCCCAAAAGGGCGGGAAGAAGAGACCTTTAGTACCGGTTGGTGGGTCCAACCGGGACGAAAGGGTGGCATTGGTTCCGGTTGGTGCCACCAATCGGGACTACAAATCAAGTTTCATCAGCCCAAAAGGGCGGGATGAAGATACCTTTAGTTCTGGTTGTTGGCTCCAACCAGGATGAAAGCTAGGTATTGGTCGTGGTTGGAGCCACCAACCGGGACCAAAGTGTGGTGCTGGCCGGGCCAAACTTTTAGTCCCATCTCGCTAGCCGAGAGAACTCGCGAGTGGTTTATAAGCGCTGATGCACACACCCTGTTGAGCACCTCTGAACTGCAGGCTTCTGGGCCTAATCTGTCATTGCGTGTGGGCCTATTGGGCCTTGTGCGGGCCTGAATCGTGGCCCAACTAGCTGGTTGGGTTTCTAGTCGTATTCACGACGTGGTGGCCTAGTAGGTGGCATTTAAAAAAAATCTATTTTTTTGTTTTGTTTTTTTTACCTTTTTACTTTATTTTGTTCCTACTAACTATTTTTAGTGATTCTTTTTGCTTTTAGGTCACATTTTTTTTTTCAAAATGCATCATTCAAAGCCACATCAACAATTTTCAACAATTTCTCACTTCATTTGGTATTTTCAATGCATTTACTGCCTTTTTGAGCTAAATGACCATGAAATTATAAAGCACTACAAATGAACTCTGAAAAGGTTGAAAGTTGGCATGATATCATCATTTCACGCACATAACATGTGCTAAAAAGTTGAGAGGGTTACGACAAAAACTGGATGCACTTCGTGTACAAAACGGACAATCTCTTTCAAAGTATTAGTGTTTCATACGAGAACTCATCTGTTACAAAGGGTTTTCATTTTTAGGAACTTATTTGAAGTCTAGACTTTTGTGTGTGTTCAAAATGCACCATTCGAAGCCACATCATCAATTTTCAACAATTTGTGACTGCATTTGGTATTTTTAATGCATTTACTGCTTTTTTTGAGGTAACTGACCATGAAATTGAAAATCATTTTAAATGAACTCTAAAAAGGTTGAAAGTTGGCATGGTATCATCATTTCACCCCACATATCATGTGCTAAAAAGTTGAGAGGGTTACGACAAAAACTGGATGCACTTCGTGTACAAAACGGACAATCTCTTTCGAAATATGAGGGTTTCATTCCGAAACTCATCTGTTACAAACGGATTTCATTTTTATAAACTTATATGAAGTCCAGACTTTTTGTGTGTTCAAAATGCACCATTCATAGACACATCATAAATTTTCAACAATTTATGACTTCAGTTGGTATTTTTAATGCATTTACTCCTTTTTTGAGCTAAATAACCATGAAATTGAAAAGTACTACAAATGAACTCTGAAAAGGTTGAAAGTTGGCATGGTATCATCATTCCACCCACATAGCATGTGGTAAAAAGTTGAGAGGGTTACGGCAAAAAGTTGATGCACTTCGGGTACAAAACGGACAATCTCTTTCGAAGTATCAGGGTTTCATACGAAAACTCACCTGTTATAAAGGGGTTTCATTTTTATGAACTTATTTGAAGTCCAAACTTTTTGTGTGTTCAAAATGCACCATTGAAATCCACGTCATCAATTTTCAACAATTTCTGACTTCATTTGGTATTTTTAATGCATTAACTGCTTTTTGAGCTAAATGACCATGAAATTGAAAAGCACTACAAATGAACTCTGAAAAGGTTGAAAGTTGGCATGATATCATCATTTCACCCACATAGCATGTGCTAAAAAGTTTATAGGGTTACAGCAAAAACTAGATGCACTTCGTGTAGAAAACGGACAATCTCTTTTGAAGTATCAGGGTTTCATACAAAAACTCATCTGTTACAAAGGGATTTCATTTTTATGAACTTTTTAGCACATGGATACGAAAACTCATTTGTTACAAAGGGTTTCATACGATACAAAAGGCATTTCGTTTCTTCACTTTTTCTTTGCTTGTGTTCTTTGCTTATTGCACCGTAACCATGGATAATCTTCATCGTTTAACACGGTGCTTTGGTCAGCCTTGACATTGAAGGGAGGAATTTCATGAAACTTTTCATAATCTTCAGACATGTCTGTCTTGCCCTCCAGTCCCACGATGTCTCTTTTTCCTGAAAGAACTATGTGGTGCTTTGGCTCATCGTATGATGTATTCACTGCCTTATATTTTCTTTTTCTCAGTTTGGTAGACATGTCCATCACATAGAAAACCTGCGCCACATCATTGGCTAGGATGAATGGTTCGTCTGTGTAGCAAAGATTGTTTAGATCCACCTTGGCATTCCGTACTGTGCGTCTACCTGTACCCTGCCTCCTGACAGATTGACCCATTTGCACTAAAACAAAGGGACCTTGAAATCATGTCCATAGTCAAGTTCCCATATGTCCACTATGTAACCATAGTATGTGTCCTTTTTCCCATTCTCGTCTGTCGCATCAAAGCGGACACCGCTGTTTTGGTTGGTGCTCTTTTGATCTTGGGCGATCGTGTAAAATGTATTCCCATTTATCTCGTACCCTTGGTAAGTTAATACAGTCGAAGATGGTGCCCTGGCCAATGAGTACAACTCATCAGAAACAATGTTGTTACCTATGAGACGTTTTTGCAACCAACTGCCAAAAGTCCTGATGTGTTCATATGTAATCCCGTCGTCACACTGCTCCGGATGTTTGGAGCGTAGAATATTCTTGTGTTCATCGACATACGGGGTCACCAAGGTAGAATTCCGTAGAACTATGTAGTGTGCTTGAGACCGAGAATGCCCGTCCGTACACATTATTGACTGTGCTCCTAGTGTGCCTTTTCCAGTCAGTCTCGCCTCATACCGCGATTGAGGGAGACCAATCTTCTTAAGGTCAGGAATGAAGTCAACACAAAACCCAATGACATCCTGTGTTTGATGGCCCTTGGAGATACTTCCTTCTAGCCTAGCGCTGTTACGGACATATTTCTTTAAGACTGCCATGAACCTCTCAAAGGGGAACATATTGTGTAGAAATATAGGGCCCAGAACGACAATCTCGTCGACTAGATGAACTTGGACGTGCGTCATGATATTGAAGAAGGATGGTGGGAACACTAGCTCGAAACTAACAAGGCATCGCACCAAATCACTCCTTAACCTTGACAGGATTTCTGGATTGACCACCTTATGAGAGATTGCATTGAGGAATGCACATACCTTCACAATGGCTAATTGAACGTTTTCCGTTAAAAGGCCCCTCAATGCAACCGGAAGCAGTTGCGTCATAATCACGTGGCAGTCATGAGACTTTAGGTTCTGGACCTTTTTCTCTGCCATATTTATTATTCCCTTTATATTCGACGAGAAGCCAGAGGGGACCTTCATACTGAGAAGGCATTAGAAGAACATTTCCTTCTCTTCTTTGGTAGGAGCGTAGCTGGGAGGACCTTGCAACTCTGACAACAGACCTTCCCTGGCCACGGCGCCAGGAATCCTGCTGCTACGGCTACGCCTTTAGGGACTTCCTTGGCAAATATGCAAAGGATTTCCCCGCGCCCTTGGAGCCTTGCGTTGGTGTTCCCTTGAAGAGGAAAGGGTGATGTATCACAGCGGCGGTAAGTATTTCCCTCAGTTTGAGAACCAAGGTATCGATCCAGTGGGAGGATCTCGTAAAGTCACAAGTACCTGCACAAACACGAAGAGCTTGCACCCAACACTATGAAGGGGTTGTCAATCCATTATAGATTGTTTGCAAAGTGAGAACTAAAAGCAAAAAAGCAAACAAAGCAAAGTAAAGGTGAAAGTGTAGACGATAGTTGTGAATAGACCCGGGGGCGTAGTGTTCACTAGTGGCTTCTCTCATGAAAGCAAGTAGACGGTGGGTGAACGAATTACTGTGGAGCAATTGATAGAACCACACAAAGTCGTGACGTTATCTATGGCAATGATTATATCTATAGGCATCACGTCCAAAACAAGTAGACCGATACTTTCTGCATCTACTACTATTACTCCACACGTCGACCGCTATCCAGCATGCATCTAGTGTATTAAGTTATGCATCTAGTCTATTAACGCCTTAAGCAAGATGACAGGATGTAGATGAACAATCTCAAATTTATGATGAAAGCCCATCTTGTTACCCTTGATGGCAACAACATGATGCGTGCCTTGCTGCCCCTTCTACCACTGGGAAAGGTCACCACACGGTATGAACCCAAAAGCAAGCACTTCTCCCATTGCAAGAATCATAGATCTAGTTGGCAAAACAAAACCCAAGACTCGGAGAGACTTACAAGGATATCAAATCATGGATATAAGAAATCAGCAAAGACTCAAATGTAATTCATAGATAATCTGATCACAAATCCACAATTCATCGGATCCCTATAAAATCATATAGTCTGGCTATGCTCTATCATCCTTGCACAACTAATTTAAATCATGCACAACCTCGGTATTGGCCAAGTAATTGTTTTCACACCTTTACTTTCTCAAAGCTTTTTAACTCTCACGCAATACATGAGCATGAGCCATGGTTTTAGCACTATAAGTGGAATGGAGTGTGGTGGAGGTTGCAAGGCAAACCAGGAGAAGATAGTCACATTGACTAGGCATATCAATGAGCTATGGAGATGCTCATCAATAGATATCAACGTGAATGAGTAGGGATTGCCATACAAATGATGCACTAGAGCTAAGAGTACATGAAAGCTCTTAAAGAAAACTAGTGGGTGTGCATCCAACTTGCTTGCTCATGAAGACCTAAGGCAATTTTGAGAAAGCCTATCATTGGAATATAGAAGCCAAGTTATATAATGAAAATTTCCCACTTGCTATATGGTGGTGACAAAACGAGAGACTCTCAATCATGAAGATCATGGTGCTTAATAAGCACAAGTGTCGAAGGATAGTAGCATTGTCCCTTCTCTCTTTTTCTCTCATTTTTTTGGTGGGCATCTTTGGACTCTTTTATTTCCTCACATGGGACAATGCTCCATCAATGATGATCATCACACTTACAACTCAAAAGTTAGAGCAATGATGACTCTATATTGAATGCCTTCAGTAGTGTACCGTGACAATGATCTAGCATGGCATAGACATCAACGGAAACATCATGCTAGCTATCTTATGATCATGAAATGGCAATGTAGATGTGGTGGCACATGTCATGGTGGTAGTTGTATGGCAATATATCTCGAAATAGCTTTGAAAAAGCCATAGTAGGTAGGTATGGTGGCTGTTTTGAGGGAGGCTATATGGTGGGTTTTGTGAACCCGCGAAAGTTGCACGGCACTAAAGAAGATAGTGATGGTGGAAGGTGAAAGTGCATCTAACCCATGGACTCAACATTAGTCATGAAGAACTCATATACTTGTTGCAAAACTTTTAGTAGTAATCGAAACAAAGCATTCAACGCTTATATACACCTAGGGGAAGGGTTGGTAGGTATAAACCATCGCGCGATCCCGACCGCCACACAAAGGATGACAATCGATAGACTAATCATGCTCAGACTTCATTACATAGCGGTTCACCATACGTGCATGCTACGGGAATCACTAACTTCAACACAAGTATTTATAGATCCACAACACCTTACTAGTATAACTTCAATATTACCACAACCACAACTCAAAACTAATTGAGATGAATCAAACTTCTCCAACTACTCAATGCACATGAAGGTGGAAGTTTTCATATCCCTTTGGATAACTACCCCTTTTGAGACTACTATCATAGCATAGATGAACTACCAAGCCACGCACCGCTGTGCTCTAAAAGATAGAAGTGAAGCACATAAAGCAAAATCAACTAGCTCAAAAGATATAAGTGAAGCACATGTGAGCTAAATTGTCTAACCAAAGGATATAAGTGAAGCTCAACAAAATCACGGTGAGTGCATGTCTCTCTCTCTCTAGGTGTGCAGCAAGTAAGATTGTGTCACAACAAAAATAAAAGACTCCTACGATACAAGACGCTCCAAGCAAAACACATAACATGTGGTGAATAAAAATATAGCCCCAAGTAACGTTACCGATGGATTGAAGACGAAAGAGGGGATGCCTTCCCGGGGCATCCCCAAGCTTAGGCTTTTACGGCATCCTTGAATCAACTTGGGGTTCCTTGGGCATCCCCAAGCTTGAGCTCTTGCCACTCTTTGTCTTTTTGTCCATAAGAACTTCACCCAAAACTTGAAAACTTCACAACACGAAACTTAAACAGAAACTCGTGATAACATTAGTATAAGAAAGCAAACCACCACTTCCTTAGGTACTGTAGCAAACTTAAATTCTACTTATGTTGATGTTGGGTTACTGTATTTTCAATCTTCCATGGCTAATACCCCCGATGCTATCCATAGTTTCATCAAAATAAGCAACCAACTCAACAAAAACAGAATCTGTTTACAGCAGACCAGTCTGTAGCAATCTGTATGCTTCGTATACTTCTGTTACTTCAAAAATTCTAAAAAATTACGACAGTCCGAAGAATTTGCGTAGAAATCAGAAGAAAAAGGAATCAACTCAAAATATCTTACAGAAACAAAATGAAAATTGTTTTCGTGAGCAGAAAGTTTCTGTCTTTTTCAGCATGACCAAATGATCATCCCCAAGACTAATCATAACGGTTTTGCTTGGCACAAACGCAAAAAGAAACACAAAAAACACAATCATAACAGAATTATGAAAGTGTGGAAAACACAAAACAGAAAGAAAAAGATAAATTCATTGGGTTGCCTCCCAACAAGCGCTATTGTTTAACGCCCTTAGCTAGGCAAAAGGTGATGGAATCACGTATAGTCATCTTTGGTGCTCAAACCATAAGTAGCCCTCATCATAGATTCATAAGGAAATCTTATTTTCTTTCTAGGAAAATGCTCCATGCCCTTCTTTAGAGGAAATTGAAATCTAATATTCCCTTCCTTCATATCGATGATAGCACCAATAGTCCTTAGGAAAGGTCTACCAAGAATAATGGGACATGAAGGATTGCAATCTATGTCAAGTACAATGAAATCCACGGGTACATAGTTCTTATTTGCAACAATAAGAACATCATCGATCCCCCGCATGGGTTTCTTGACAGTAGAATCCGCAAGATGCAAATTAAGAGAACACTCTTCAATCTCATGAAAACTAAGAATATCACATAAAGACTTTGGAATCGCGGAAACACTAGCACCCAAACCACACAAAGCATTGCATTCATAGTTTTTGATCTTGATTTTGATAGTAGGTTCCCACTCATCATGAAGTTTTCTAGGTATAGAGACTTCTTATTCGAGCTTCTCTTCAAGCAATTTCATCATAGCATCTACGATATGTGTGGCAAAGGCTTTGCTTTGGCTATAAGCATGTGGAGAGTTTGCAATGGATTGCATCAAGAAAATGCATTCAAACAAGGAGCAACTATCATAATTGAATTCCTCAAAATCCAAAGTGGGAGTTTCATTACTACCCAAAATTTTGATTTCCTCTACTCCACTCTCCACACCTTTATCATCAAGATAGGTGGGCTCTGAATCATTGGGGCATTTTTCAACCAAAGTGGATTCATTTTGCAGCCCCTTCATCAATAGGTTTGACACGCGAAAACAAAGATTCAAGAGGAGTCACTCCAAGCACTTTAAGATCTTCGTGATTTGCATCACTAGAACGCACCCTTTTAAACCATTCATGCCTAGCGCGAATTTGGGCGGTTCTTTCTTTGCTCTCATTCATGGAGACACGCATAGCTTTTAAAGTTTCATCCAAGTTGACCTTGGGAGGAGCACATCTAACTTTCAAAGCATCAATATCACAAGACATACTATCAACGCTCTTAGCCAAATCGTCTATTTTGAGTAGTTTTTCCTCTATGGACGCGTTGAAAATGTTTTGAGAGTTGATGAACTCTTTGATATTACTCTCTAAGTCAGAGGGTAATTTGTTATGATTTCCATAAGTGTTGTTGTAGGAATTGCCATAATTGTTAGAGGAGTTACTAGGAAAATGCCTAGGAACATAGTTTCCTCTAAAAGCATTGTTGTTGCCAAAATTGTTCCTACCAACAAAATTAACTTCCAAACTAGCGTTTCTACTCTCAATCAAGGAAGATAGTGGCATGTCATTAGGATCTAAAGGAGAATTTCTACTAGCAACCAAATTCATCAACTCGTCCATCATAGCACTAAGCGAGTTAATTTCTTCTATAGCTTGTACCTTTTTGCTAGCAGGTGACATTTCAGTGTGCCACTGAGAGTAGTTGGTCATGATATTGTCTAGGAGTTTTGTAGCGTCTCCTAACGTGATTTCCATGAACGTTCCACCTGAGGCGGAGTCCAAGATATTGCGAGAAGCAAAGTTCAAACCAGCGTAAAAGATTTGTATAATAATCCACAAACTCAAGGCATGAGCAGGACAATTTCTAATCATTAACTTCATCCTCTCCCAAGATTGTGCAACGTGTTCATGATCAAGTTGCTTGAAATTCATGATATCATTACATAGAGAGATAATCTTAGCCGGCAGAAAATACTTGGATATGTAAGCATCTTTGCACTTATCCCAAGAATCGATACTATTTTTAGGAAAAGAAGAAAACCAAGTTTTGCGCGATCTCGCAACGAGAAAGGAAAAAGCTTCAACTTAATCACGTCATTATCCACATCTCTTTTCTTTTGCATATCGCAAAGTTCAATGATGGTATTGAGATCGGATGCGGCATCTTCACTAGGAAGGCCAGAGAATTGCTCTTTCATAACAAGATTCAGCAAGGCAGCGTTGATTTCATAAGATTCCGCACTAGCGGCGGGAGCAATCGGAGTACTAATAAAATCATTATTATTGGTACTCGAGAAGTCGCAAAGTTTGGTGTTTTCATCCATGATGACTTCAACAAACCAACAAGAACACAAGCAAGCACGAAAATTGGCAAAGGAAAACGGCAAAAGGCAAAAGAAAACGGCAAAGGAGAAAGGCAAAAAGGCAAAAGAAAACGGCAAGGCAGAATGGCAAATGAAAATGGCAAATGTGAAGTGGGGGAGAGGAAAACGAGAGGCAACTGGCAAAAAAGGTAAATGCAAGAGATGAGTTTGTGACACCTACTTGGATAGATCTTGACTTGATCTCTCCTCCCCAACAACGGTGCCAGAAATCCTTCTGCTACTGCGACAACAGACCTTCCCTGGCCACGGCGTCAGGAATCCTGCTGCTACGGCTACGCCTTTAGGGACTTCCTTGGCAAATATGCAAAGGATTTCCCCACGGCCTTGGATCCTTGCGTTGGTGTTCCCTTGAAGAGGAAAGGGTGATGTAGCACAACGGCGGTAAGTATTTCCCTCAGTTTGAGAACCAAGGTATCGATCTAGTGGGAGGATCTCGTCAAGTCACAAGTACCTGCCCAAACACAAAGAGCTTGCACCCAACGCTATGAAGGGGTTGGTAATCCCTTATAGATTGTTTGTAAAGTGAGAACTGAAAGCAAAAAGTAAACAAAGCAAAGTAAAGGTGAAAGTGTAGACGATAGTTGTGAATAGACCCGGGGGCCGTAGTGTTCACTAGTGGCTTCTCTCATGAAAGAAAGTAGACACTGGGTGAACGAATTACTGTCGAGCAATTGATAGAACCGCGCAAAGTCGTGACGTTATCTATGGCAATGATTATATCTATAGTCATCACGTCCAAAACAAGTACACCGATACTTTTTGCATCTACTACTATTACTTCACACGTCGACCGCTATCCAGCATGCATTTAGTGTATTAAGTTCAAAAGAACAGTGTATCGCCTTAAGCAAGATGACATGATTTAGATGAACAATCTCAAATTTATGATGAAAGCCCATCTTGTTACCCTTGATGGCAACAACACGATGCGTGCCTTGCTGCCCCTTCTGTCACTGGGAAAGGTCACCGCATGGTATGAACCCAAAACCAAGCACTTCTCCCATTGCAAGAATCATAGATCTAGTTGGCCAAACAAAACCCAAGACTCGGAGAGACTTACAAGGATATCAAATCATGCATATAAGAAATCAGCAAAGATTCAAATATAATTCATAGATAATCTGATCACAAATCCACAATTCATCGGATCTCGACAAACACACCGCCAAAGAGGATTACATCGGATAGATCTCCATGAAGATCATGGAGAACTTTGTATTGAAGATCCAAGAGAGAGAAGAAACCATGTAGCTACTAACTACGGACCCGTAGGTGTGAAGTGGACTACTCATGAGTTGTTGGAGAGGCGATGATGTTGATGTAGAAGCCCTCCAACTCTAAAGTCCCCTCCGGCAGGGCACCGGTAAGGGTCTCCACATGAGATCTCGCGGAAACGGAAGCTTCCGGCGGCGGAAAAGTGTCTTCGTGAATGCCCTAATTTTTTCTGCGATTTTAGGGAATTCATAGGCCAAAGAGCTAGGGCAGGGGAGCGCCAGGGAGGCCACAAGCCTGGGTGCCGCGAGCCCCCCTGGCCGCGGCAACAGGGCTTGTGGCCTCCCTGTGGGCCCCCTGCCTTGGCCCTCAAGCCCCCCGATCTTCTTCTGTTCTGGAAAAAAATATTTTGGGGATTTTATTCCGTTGGGACTCCGTTCCAAAATCAGATCTGAAAAGAGTCAAAAACACAGAAAAAGCAGGAACTGACACTTGGCACTGAATTAATAAGTTAGTCCCAAAAAAGATATAAAAGGTATGTAAAACATCCAATGTTGACAAGATAACAACATGAAACCATCAAAAATTATAGATACGTTTGAGACGTATCAGACCTTCATACTGCTTCAGATGCATGCCGTGTTTTTCATGCACACGTTGATGTTCCTGCTTTGCCTCCCGTGTATCATTTGTCTTCCCACAGACTCCCAAGAAGCGTAGCAAGTTCATGCAAAGATTCTTCGTTATGTGCATCACGCCGATTGAAGAGCGAACCTCTAGGTCTTTCTAATATGGTAGGTCCCAAAATACAGACTTCTTCTTCCACATGGGTGCGTGTCCCGCATCGTCATTCCGAACAGATAGTCCGCCAGGACCCTTTACAAACATTACTTGTAAATCATTGACCATATCAAGTATGTGATCACTAGTACGGAGGGCGGGCTTCTTATGGTGATCTGCCTCACCTTTGAAATGCTTTCCTTTCTTTCGACATTGATGGTTGGTCGGAAGAAATTGACGATGCCCCAGGTACACATTCTTCCTGCATTTGTCCAAATATATATTGTCGGTGTCATCTAAACAGTGTGTGCATGCATTGTATCCCTTATTTGTTTGTCCTGAAAGGTTATTGAGAGCAGGCCAGTCGTTGATGGTTACAAACAACAACGCCTGTAGGTCAAATTCCTCCTATTCGTTCTCATCCCACACACGTACACCATTTCCATTCCATAGATGTAAAAGTTCATCAACTAATGGCCTCAGGTACACATCAATGTCATTGCCGGGTTGCCTAGGGCCTTGGATGAGCACTGGCATCATAATGAACTTCCGCTTCATGCACAACCAAGGAGGAAGATTATACATACATAGAGTCACATGCCATGTGCTATGCTTGCTGCTCTACTCCCCAAAAGGATTAACGCAATCTGCACTTAAACCAAACCATATGTTCGTTGGGTCACGTGTAAAGGCGCTCCACTTTCTCTCGATCTTTCTCCACCGCGACCCGTCAGCGGGTGCTCTCAACTTCCCATCTTTCTTACGGTCTTTTATGTCCCATTGCATCAACTCGGCATGCTTTTTGTTTCTGAACAGAAGTTTCAACCGTGGTATTATAGGAGCATACCACATCACGTTGTCAGGAACCATCTTCCCGGTGCGCTAGACCTCAACATCATCAGGGTCATCTCTTCTGATCTTATACTGCAATGTGCCTCATACCGGGCATGCGTTCAAATCCTCGTACGCACCGCGATAGAGGATGCAGTCATTAGGGCATGCATGTATCTTCTGCACCTCCAATCCTAGAGGGCATAGAACCTTCTTTGCTTCATACGTACTGCCGGGCAATTCGTTATCCTTTGGAAGCTTCTTCTTCATTATTTTCAGTAGCGAACTAAATTCCTTGTCAGATACACCAGTGTCTGCCTTCCATTGCAACAATTCCAGTGTGGTACCGAGCTTTGTGTTGTCATCTTCGCAACTTGGGTACAACCCTTTTTTGTGATCCTCTAACATGCGATCGAACTTCAACTTCTCCCTTTCGCTTTCGCATTCTCTATGTGAATCAACAATGACCCGACGAAGATCATCATCGGGCACATCGTCTGGTCCCTATTGATCTTCAGCTTCCCCCATTGCAGCATCACCGTATTCAGGGGGCGAGTAGTTGTCATCATCCTCTTCTTCTACGTTGTCTTCCATCATAACCCCTCTTTGTCCGTGCTTGGTCCAAACATTATAGTGTGGCATAAAACCCTTTTGAAGCAGGTGGAAGTGAAGGGTTTTATAGTCGGCAAAAGCCTTCGTATTCCCACAGACAGTACATGGACAATGCGTAAAACCATTTTGCTTGTTTGCCTCAGCCGCTACGAGGAAATTATGCAGGACCTTAATATACTCTGAGGTGCGTCGGTCACCGTACATCCATTGCCGATTCATCTACGTCCATTATATAATAAAGTGTATTAAAAACCATTACAACATATCATGAATAGAAAAGTGACCAACTTAATAGAAATTCATCATCACATTAAAGACAAAGTAAGTGTTCAAAATAAATACATAACGTTCATACATAGTTCTTATTATTGAACAACATATAGCTCTCTAGAGCATCTAATTAGAACATACATTGAAACTGTAAAATTTAAATGCAACAACAGATGCGATCATAACCGCAACTAAGGTACCAATTGATCCAACGGCATAATGATACCAAGCCTCAGTATGAATGACATATTTTCTAATCTTTCTAATCTTCAAGCGCATTGCATTCATCTTGATCTTGTGATCGTCACACACATCGGCAACATCCAACTCCAATATCATCTTCTCCTCTTCAACTCTTTGTAATTTTTCTTTCAAGTAATTGTTTTATTTTTCGACCAAATTTAACTTCCTGGCAAGAATTTATATGTCGGTTCGAATTTCTGGTTCACATACCTCCTAGATTAAAAAATCTTTGTCACGTTGGTCGGCATAAGTGTCATAAACACTAAATAAAACAAATAGTTATGGAAGATAATATATACCACATCCGAATCATAGACAGGACGAGGACCGACGGAGGCGGATACCAAAACCATCGCACAATATAATAACAGCCAATAATAAAAGCAAGAAAATTACATAAGTATCTATCTAAATCATACAAGTAAGAACTTTTTTCTTTTAGAAAAAAGATGGGAAGAAGAGACTAACCACGGTGGTGTCGGCGCCGAGGTGGGCGCGGGCGAACAACGATGGTGAGGACGAGGACGGGATAGGGCGGACCACCAAAGCTAAACAAAATTTGAGGAAAATGGAGCTTGGAGAAGGAGATTCGAGAGGAGAAAGCTTAAGTGTGGCTCGGGCATTTCATCGAACATCTCATGTGCATAGGAGGTGAGCTAGAGCACCACAAAGCTCTCCCACGGCCGGCCAAAAAAATAGAGCAATGCACTGCTCTGCTCGCGGGCAGGGGGTATATATATGTCAACCATTTGTCCCGGTTTGTGGCTGGAACCGAGACTAGAGTTCAACATTTGGTCCCGGTTCCAGCCATAAACGAGGACTAATTGTTGTTGGCCATGAGCGAGTCATGGTGGTCCCGTTTCATTTATGAAACCGGGACCAAAGGGATCATACGAACCAGGACCAATGGACTACGAGGCCCGGCCGGCGCCCTAGCCTGACGAACCGGGACCAATGCCCCATGGGTCCCGGTTCATGAATGAACCGGGACTAATGAGATTTCATCAAGTGGACTAAAACCCTCTTTTCTACTAGTGAACCTTTCTCCTCAAATCTTTCTGAATCGAAACAAAAAGCAAATTTATATTCTTGAAAAATAAAAAAGAAACAACCAAAGCTGAACGTATAGGAGATTAGTATATTCCCTTATTAATCCCCTTACACAACGAACTCTCTTACACAACACGTACATAGATGGAATATTCCGCAACACATACTGTTCTATACCCAGCTTAGCTAGAGCTGATGAATTTGTTCTTCATCTATAGAGTAACCTTACAGAATAATCTATATATACTGATATGTAGCAACCACATAATCTTTCTAATTATTACTATCATGCTATATATATATATCGCGAGCTCTACTTCAAATATATGCGCATAGACGTCGTGCCGTACGCCCATCAGTTGTAGCTGGTGTTGGTCGACGTAGATACATTGGCCGATGGCGGGCACGGCGGCTTCGGCTTCGGCTTCGGCTTCGGGTTAGTCTTCGGCGGAGGCTTCCGCTTTGGCTTTGGCTTCGTCTTCGGTGCATTAGGAGGACACGGCCGCTTCGGCAGCGGCTTCGGTGGGGTTGGCTTCGGTGGCATGGGCGATGGCGGCGGCATGGGTTTCGGTGGCATGGGTGACGGTGGCGGCATGGGCTTCGGTGGAGCGGGCTTTGGAGGTGTGGGCTTTGGTGGCGTCGGCTTCGGCTTTGGTGGCTTCGGCTTCGGCTTAGGTTTGGGACCCGGGCTTGGGTGTTTGTGGTAGCATTTGTGCCCGCATGATTTGTAGCAATGCGCCTGTTTATCTGTAAATCAAAGGCATGTCAGATGGAGTCGTGCTTATATATACGGGTAATTAAGAAAGGTGCATGTTGCTTCTTTGGACGGTGGTACGTACGTGGTGGCATGTTGAGGCAGCTCTCGGAGATGCACATCTTGTAGCACACCGGCGGCAGCCTCTTGTAGCAGTCCACGATGCACGACTTCTTGCACCTAAAGTATTTCTCCCAGTCGCCACGGCCACCATCGTTGTCATCATCGTCGTCATCGTCGTCGTCGTCATCATCATCATCGTCATAGTCATCGTCGTCGTCGTCCTTATCATCTTTATCATCGTCATCGTCTTCGTCTTTATCATCCTTATCGTCGTCATCATCATCGTCTTTGTCGTTCTTATCATCGTTGTCGTCATCTTTGTCATCGTCGTCGTCCTTGTCCTCGTAGCCATCAGCGAGGTGGGCGGCTGCACCATCGGTGGAGGGTACTATTGCTGCAGTACCATCGGTAGAGTTGACGGGGATGGAGGCCGCTGCTGCACCATCGTCGACCGTCGTGTGGACGGCGGGCTGAGTGCGGTTGGCGGAGAGGACGGCGGCATCACGATAGCCGTCGCATTTGTGCATACAGGAAGAGTAGCACCGCCAGCAATGGGCACCCTTAATGAGTTGGGGATCGGCTGCTCCCGCCGCGGCGAAGAGCGACGCCATGGCCAGGAGGACGGCGATCTTGGCCGCCGCCATGAGGATCATGCTTCTCCGGTGAAATGTGTGGAAATGGAGATCGATGGTGTGGCTGCATATAAGAAAAGGTGGTACATATAGGCAGATGGAGTGTACATGTTCTCGCAGATCGAGTGCACGGGACATACAAACTGAATCAGTTGGCGCGCGACCTGGAGATGCAGCACGCGTCCGGCAACTGCGTACCTCCATGCTTAATTTGCTCGCTCCAGCTTCTCATGCGTCGCGCATGAATGCATTTGGTAAATTTGTCCGACCGACAACTTAGTTAGTTCTGCGGTAATTTCCTAGTTAGGCATCAGCCACACGTTTTGCACAGCTCCATCATCCCTAAACTATGCTCTTGTCCTCTCACCCCTAGGTCCAGCAACTCGGGTGTGATTGCATTAACCAAATGATTATAGAGAAATGACCTTCTGTACGTCACAACAGATATTTTCAATCGTTTGTGTGGTTTCTGTGTCGGTGCCTCTGCATGTGCGCGCGTGTGCATGTGCGTGTGCGTCGGGTGGGGTGGGGGGGGGGGGGGGCTTAGTTGAATACTCCTAAGATGTTTTTCCCTACTCCCGTATCATTTTTCCACCGTCGCCTCCATCCTCCTCTCAT